>NC_044030.1:76203797-76324376 GCF_900496995.4 Aquila chrysaetos chrysaetos | reverse complement strand
GACCTGGCTTGTCCAGCTGGCAGGGCACACATGGATCCTGTGCTGGTGCTGAGGTCGCTTCCCTCCTCTCTCACCTCTCCCTATAACTCCTGTAGCCCTCAAGGGCCATGTTCCACGCAGCCTTTGGGCAGAAGAGCTTTGTTTCTCGTATGTCTCATACACCACAATCAAATTCACTTTCTGCTGTTCAGTCACTGTCCTTCAGTTCTGTCCCTATGCTTGAAACGCATGCCTCTCAGTTTTTCCACCTGCGCTGCAGCTTTTGCCAGACCCAAAAGCTTCTAGTCCCTGACAGGTCTATCTGCCTGTTGCAGTGACTGTGCTTTGATGTGGCTCCTGCCTTTACGCAACCCACAGCTTCTATTTCCAAACCACCAATCTATTTGGTGTTGCCACTCGTATGACTTAGCCAGGTCTCATCAGTTTGGTCGCCTGCTTTTTTAATTTAAAAACTTTTCTTTTTTCAAGAGGCGATTTTCTATGGACCACAACACACCTGAAGTTCCCAAATGAAGCTCCTGTAACTGTGCTGCAAACCTCCAAAACTGCTCCACTCGGTACCCTTGCAGTCCCACATGTTTCGGAACTGGGAAAAACAGCACTGTCACTGCACAAGACAAAACTTCGGAAAGCGAGATGCTTACGCCACAGCCGAGTTTAAAAGCTGGATTCAGCAGGCAAGAGGAACCAGGAAGAAAAGATGGGAAGTTAAGGAAGGCAATAAACAAAGAAGCCCTATAGCGGTAATACAAGAGACTGCTTTGCTGCCGCTGAGACTGCAAGCACTGGAAGTGGGTCCACCAAAACAATCACGTGTGAAACGTGTACTGGTGATGAAAAGATGCTGAACCTGACAGGGCTGGAAATGGACACTTCCCAGGAAGGGCTCAAGATGTGAAAGCACTCTCCACCCCCTGGAGACTCAGACAAGGCAACACACTCAGCGGACATGGAAACTTTGGGTGACTACTTATGATGTTGTGTCACCCCGTGAGCCAAGATAGGAAGCTCCCATGTTCTCACATTTCCTCAACACCTATTTCAGGCACAGTAATGATAAGGGGAGATGCAGCACTCAAAGGCTGGGCCACAGAAAATGCTGCCACAGAAGGCTGGCTCTTTCCGACTCTAGGCAGTGCTCGCCCCTGTGCCTGCCAGCTCTGGAGGCAAGGATCACACTGATGTAAGTCAGTGCAGTGCTGGACAGAGAGCACTCCTTCCTTAAATGTAGGAAATAGTGATGTTGTCTAGATGTTGCCCTGTGAGACTGTCACCCTGGTCTAACTAGATATCCCGCTTTGATAGCCAGTTTGGCTTCATTTTCTGCCAGTAACCCTGACACTGAGAGCTCACCTGAGGGGCAGTTAAAAGCATCTCTAACTGCATACTTTTTTTCTTGCCTCTTTCTTGGGGGCAGAAAACCTGAATAATTACCCCAGTTTCAGCCCTGAAATAGCAATGGGGCAGAGCACCCTTAAGGGAGTACCTCGGGCAGGGAAGTCACCCGTGGCTGAGCTGGCACCATTGCACCACAACCTAGACATGACTACACCTGGCTGCTCAGAAGGGAGGGACAGCCGTTCCCTCTGGAGGGACCCAAACAGCTCTGCCACTTCGAGGGTCCATGCACAGAAGGGCTCACGGGCACAGGGTGCCGTACCTGCTGGCAGAGGTAGACGAGGCCGATAATGGGTTGGTGAACGTGATCACGCACTCCAGCACCTCTCCTGCCAGGAAGACGGGCCCACGGCCCAGCTTGGCCAACACCTCGATCATGGCTTGGACAGCCCTACTGCACACCTGCCAGGAAAAAAAAAAAAAGCCAACAGTGGGCATGGAGAGAGGGCTGGGTGCTGTAACAGAGGGGGAATGGCAACAGCCAGGCCAGGCATACGCGCATGGGGAGGTCAGGGAGAGCCCCAGCTCTAGACAGAGCACACAGGCTTGTACGGGGGTCAGGGACAGCCGGGGCCTTGCACACACACGCACCGGGGGGGGGGCAGAGACAGCCCTGTGTACCCTGTGTCTGTGTACACAGACAGACAGACAGACACAGACACACACACCCCGAGACACACACACCCCGAGACACACACACGCCGAGACACACACACGCCGAGACACACACACGCCGAGACACACACACGCGCATGCGCAGCCCTGGCCATACACATACATACCCACCCCCCCCACACCTCCCTCAGCACCACACGGACGCAGGGGGGGCCAAGACATACTGCGGGGGGCGAGGGACAGCCCTGACACCCCAATCCCGGGGTCCTCAGGGGAGGCCCCGACCGCAAACACACAAACGTAAACGCCCACCAGAGGGGCCAGGGACACAGAACCGCGCAGCCCCCGCCCCAGGCCGCCCCGGCCCCACTCACAGAGATACAGGCCCCGCTCGCCGTCCCGCACCACTCCGGGCCCGGCTTCCCCTCCGCCGTTCAGTGGCTCTCCCGACCTGCTTCGGCGGGGCTCGGGGCCCGCTCGGCAACGCTCGGGCAGCGCTCGGGCTCCGCTCGGCAACGCTCGGGCCCCGCTCGGCAGCGCTCGGGCCCCGCTCGGCAGCGCTCGGCAACGCTCGGGCAGCGCTCGGCAACGCTCGGGCCCCGTTCGGCAGCGCTCGGGCCCCGCTCGGCAACGCTCGGGCCCCGCTCGGCAGCGCTCGGGCCCCGCTCGGCAACTCTCGGGCCCCGCTCGGCAGCGCTCGGCCGGGCACCCCCCGGGATCGCAGGTCGTGCCGGCGGCGGGGCGGGTCCGGGTTTCCGGACGCGCTCGGCGGTGCGCGGAGCGCCGTGCCCCGGGGGCGCGGGCGGGGCGGGGCGGGGCGGGGCGGGGCGGCGCGCGCGGTGAAGAGGGCGCGCGCGGGGCGGGGGGCGGCGATGGCGGCGGCGGCGGCGGCGGAGGCGGCGGCGGGTCCGCTGGTGCGGCGGTACGAGGGGGCGGCGCGGGGCCGCGGCGTGGCGGCGGCCGGCTGGCGCGTCTGCCTGGCGCACCGCTTCGAGGAGCCGCGGCAGCCCTACGGCGCCGGCGACGTCCCGTTCCACGACGTCCTGCGGCACATCGGCCTTGCCCTGCGGTACGGGGCGGGGGGGTGGGGGGGAGACCGGGGACACCCCGGGGCGGGGGAGGACGACGACGGGGACAGGGGGTGGGTGTCCCGGGGGTAGGGCGTGGGAGCACGGCGTCGCAGTCGAGCCCCTCGGTGCTGTGGGCGGCTCGGCCCGGGGAGGCACCGGCGATGCCCCGGTGCACGGAGGGCAGAGTACGGCGGATCACGGAAGGCCCCGGGCTGGAGGCGTCCGCTGTCCTCCCACCCCGAGCTGCCGGCGCCCAGCCTCCTGCCTGGTGCCAGCACTGGGAGCACTGGTGCAGACTGGCCAAAGCTGGATTGGGGGCAGCACCCGACTCTCAGGCTTCCCAAAACTGAGCAGGAGCTGGGGGGGCTTGGGGTGTCACTTCTGGGGGAGGGGGGGGGGCGGCGGGAGAGGACACCCCCCATCTCCCACCCCCGAGGCTTGCTGCTGGTGCCCATCACCACCCCGTTTCCCTGGCCAGCGTCAGGTGCTCAGCATGAGACACCTTTTGGCAGATGGAGATTAAACTTGAAGTTAATTGGGAGGATTTTTGAAATGCTGTATGCTTTAACAGGTTTGGGAATGAGGACTTCTCCCGACTTTGCGTTAGGGTGAGCTGTGTGGGAAACAACAGTGTTATTTTAACCTTTAGAACTGCTGCCCGGGTGTTGGCGGTGTTTGTGTACCCATCAGGCTAAACGTTGGAACCGATGACAGTGTGATTTATTTCCTTGTGCTTGCTTTATATCTCCTGCCTCCATTTTCTGAGCTTTTTTCCTGCTTGATGTCCTTGGAGATTGCTGCTTGCAAAGCTGGTTCCTGCAAAGCCTGATGAAGAGGCAGATAGCGGACAGCTTCGGGGTGCACGGCGTGCCGGTCTGACCTGAGACATCCCGGCGTAAGCCTGGGCATCAGGGAAGGAAGAGCGTGGGTCACGCACAGGAGATGAAGGTGGCTGGAAAAGCCGCCGTGGCAGGTTGGGGATGAGCTGAGCATGTGGGAAAACGTGAAGTTCTGGTGGGGTGAGCGGGGAGGAGAGGTGATCGCCTCTGTGCCAGCTTGGGGAGGCCGCTCCTGGCTTGTTCTGCTCCTGGCCTGTTCTCATTGGGGTCTCGGAGTGGAAGTGCCTTGTATCAGTCCTAGAAAAAGGTTTTAAGGTTCAAAAGCAAGAAGCTAAAAGTCAGACTACTGCCTCTTCTCCTGTACAAATTTAGGAGGTAATTTGGTTGTCATGTCAAAATACTTGTACAGGGCAAAGCTTCCTTGCAAGGAGACTCCAGGCTGGAGAGCAGAGGAGAGGAAGGGCCAGGGTGGTAAGAAATACCTGCGTGGGTTTGAATTAAAACCTAAGGACAGCGGTGTTGGCTGATGAAGGGCAGCTAATGCAAGGAGGCATGGGATATGTACGAGGCTGTGTGCTCCTGGTGTTGGTGGGCACCCATGTGTCTGCCTGGTAGAGGCAGCCAGCTGATGGAAATCTGGGAGCTGGTGATGCAAGAGGAGCCTGGAGCTCAGTCCTGCAGCATGATGCGTGGCTCTGAACCTCTGGAGCCCTGCAGGTTGGCATTCCCTCTCCCAAATGACCCTCTTGGGGGCACCCGTGCCAGGAGTGCTCTCAAAATCTGGCATGGCTTGGTGCATCAAGTGCAAAGTCACCTGATGCAGGTGCTTATACCTCCCAAGGTGGCTGGGAGTGCCTTAGGGTTGCTGCATGTCTTTGGCTGAGGAAGTCTAGGACCATCAGAGGAGCCACCACATCCTGGGTTGACATGATGTCATGTTGAATTAAACCTCTGGCTGATGGGTGTCCTCTCCTGCAGCCCCAGCCCCTGCTGCAGGTGGCATGGCCGGGGGTGTTGACAGTCCGGTGGTATTGACAGCCCTGGAGTGGGATTTTTGTTAATTGGGGCTCATTGGGGTAAATCCTTTGTGGGGACACCCACAGATGCAAATCTGGAAAGGAAAGGTCGTGTGAACGTTTGGGCTGTGGCAGGTGCTGGGGCTGGCGGAGCAGGAGGAGAGGTGCAGGCAGGTTTCTGCAGAGGTGGCTGGTGTGCCCTGGGAGGGGGTCATGGCACAGATCCAGAACAGCCGGGTGATGTCTGGACAGGTTTTAATTCTGCTGCCAATTTGAAGGGAAAGAAATGCCCTCTGGCCCTGGCAGGGCTTTTGGTGCTGCAGAACACGAAGACTTTCTCCTGGTTATTCTGCAGGTCTGGCTAATAGCCAGCAATTGGGCATCAACCACCTTCTCTTGGCTTGTGCGATTTTGGGAGAAGCTGGCAGAGGAAGAATTTGCTATTGAGATGGCAAAACAGTTTGGGCCATGGCTGGCTCCCAAACCTCTCCTGCTGCGTGCTCCTGGAAAAACTGCTTTTTTAAATCCCTCTGTCACCTCCTTTCCAAGGAGCTGGGATGCCCCGCCAGGCCAGGCCGCAGCTGCTCTGACTGGGCACCTTATTTCCCGTCACCAGAAACCTGCTGGGGAAGCAGCTGGGTCAGTTCCCTGATGCTGGGTTTTAAAAAAAAAAAAAAAAAAAAAAAATTTCCTTGAGAGTGAGAGCATGCTGCCAAAACCTTGCCTCAGCAGTGTAAAGCCAGGGCTGTCTCAGCTGGGAGAAGAGCAGTTGCAGCAGATGTAGCTCAAAGATAGCAGCAGGCCCTTATTCAGGGCGGTCATGCAGGACAGGCTGGTTCTCGTGGTGCCCTGGACCTCTGCAGGCAAAATGTCCTTAAACAGTCTAATGTGAAGGTATGTAGGAATGGAGAGTGAGCTGCAAACAGGTCCTGTGAGACTGCAACCTGGAAAATCTCACCCTGAGAGGGATTTGGGGACCTTAGATGTTGGTGAATGAAGGTGAACTTCCAGCGACCATGCAGCCAAAAAGGCAAGTGTGGGTTGTTTTTTCTGGGGAGGAATGTGTAGGAGCAGGGCATGTCATGGAAGAGCCCCTCCCCCTTGATTCTGGGGGTACATATCCCAGGGGATTAGTGCTCACCCGTTGCCCATCGCCTGGGCTCTGCACCCTGTGAGCCGTTGGAGCGGGACAGGCTGTGTGCTCCCGGCTAGGATGGCTTTCTCCTCTCGGCAGTACGGCATCAGTGCCTGCTGGTAGCTCGGGGATGTTGCCCACTGCGGGGGCTCCTGTGCCCCCACCGCCCGCCTGGCACCCAGGGCTGTGGAGGCACTGGTTGGGTCCTGCCTGTCTGTTTGCTGGGGTAAGTTCAGCAGCTTATTCTGGTCTGGCAGCTGGTTTCCGTATGCTAATCGTCTCTGTATGGAAGATTTAACTTGGGGCGGTTCATTAGCAAAAGCCAGTCCTTTACGAGCACCAGTGTGGAGCCCAGCCCTGCTCCTCTTGCCCGGAGTGATGCCGGCACACCCAGGCGCAGGTGTGCCCGTTTGGGTGTCTCTCGATTCCCAGGCCTTTGGGTGAGAAATTACCTGACGGGCAGTGCCTGGCTGTGCTGCTGGCGTGCGAGCAGAGGTGAGTCCCCAGGATCCAGCTGCAGACGGCAAGCTTTGCCTCGTCCAGGGCAAGGCTGCCCCGTGCCATCTGGCCCCGGGCACGTGGCAGGGCTGTGTGTGACAGTGGGGACGTGGAGGTGGACGAGCAAAGCTCATGTCCCTGGAGGAGCGTATTGCTTCTCTGGGCTTGTGCCTCTGCTCCCTGGCCTTCCTTAACAGGACGTGCCCTGTTATGGAGGTAGCGGTGGTCCTTGTGTGCATTCCCGCTTCTCTATAGGCATCTGGATGCCCCTGCGTGAGCTGGGAGCCCTGCTTTTGGGTATTGGAGTGCTCTGTTTTCACACTGTGCCCTTGCAGGCAGCCCTGAGCTGCCTGAGCTCTGCCTGCTCGTGTCTGCTGACCGATAGGTACTGCATATGGATGGCGTGGGCTGCCGCCCCATGTGCCCTGGGACACAGGTTCCCGTTGTACAACTGTAGAAGAGGGGCAGCTGCGATGTGCGCTGGTCACGTCCTGCCCAGTGACACTGAAGGGACAGTGACGCCTGCTCCCGTCTTCTTTCATGCTTCTCTTTCCCTTGCAGATACTTCAGGTGGTGGTACAAGAAGACCCGCATAGAGAAGAAATCTGCCTTCATTGACCTCTTGTGTGCTGTTCCTCTGCAGCAGATCTACGGTCAGCCTGCAATTTGGGCAGTGGGGTGGTGCAATGACCAATGTGCTGAGTGGGCAAGGGATTCTCATGGGGCTGTCAAGGTGCTGGAGGTGTGGAGCGGGTCAAGGAGCTTCTGGGGTGTGGGCAGTGGAGGGGCCCCTGCAGCTGCATGGGGGGTGTGAAAGAATTTTCAAACGTGGGTTTCTCTAGGTTTGCTTTATTAACAACTCGGAGTTGGGCCACCACCACAGTGAATAGCAGCCTTCCAAAATTTCTCAGTCTTATATACCTTTTATCACTTATTATCCCAGTCCAAAGTCTTTGTAATTTTCCAGTTGATCTCGGTTCCCATGTTGTTATCATTCATCATCATCTTATCTCAATTCTCGTGTCCCAATTCTTCTGAAGTTAGTGGTCGTAGGCAGAAGGTCTCCAGTCACCCCAGTGACTTATCCTCTTACACATCAAAGATCACCTTTGAATTTCTGAAAATCACTCAGGTTGTTTTATTAACTCATCTTACTCTAAAGTTAATCACTCTTATCTATTCTTATGTCTTAGATCTAAGATGTATGGTCCTTCTTGTGTTGATTGAGCTTGACTGGGTTGTAAGCCAGCCATGGTGAGGGCTATAGAAGGGGCAAATAAGCAGGTTACGCGTATTGTTTTATAAGCACCTGCATTCTATTAATCACATCTAAAACAATCTCTAATCATTAGTTATATGTCTGATATGAATAGTCTTAGAAACAATGAGGCTTAAGGCCTAGTTCCCTTTACAATTCCCTCCTTTTGTTTTCCATCGCACTCCTGCGATCCTATTGATAACTCCACGTTTCCTCTTCTATCTTCTGTACTATCATAGAGCTACAACTTACACGGCATTGAACAAAACAGTCACACGTACTACTGTGATTATAACAACAAAGACTATTACAATTAATTTTTTACCCAAGTAGTCAAATTTGGAAACCAAGACGTTAACTAAGAGAATGTGTCACATTTGGAAAAAGGACTTTTGCAGATACAAGAGGTATTGCATTACCTGTTCATCTCTGTCCAAGAGGCTAGTCTTTGTTGGCACATATATACCTGGAACAGCAAGTATTCTCCCAAAAGGATCTCAGCCAGAGAAACCCCAAAGAATTATAAATCTGAATCAGGATAGCAGCTGTGGAATGGCTCCCTCGATCTGAGTCAATTACTTCAGGAACCCCATACCTTGGAATAATATCTTTCAATAAGGCTTTTACTACTGCCTTAAAATCATTTTTCCTGGTCAGGAAAGCTTCCACCCATCCTGATGGCTGATCAACGATCACTAACATGTAAGAGTACCCCATTGGTTTTGGTATATCTGCGTAATCAATTTGGAGTTTTTGAAAAGGAAAGGTGGCTGGAAGTCTTTTCCCACTGGGAGGTTTAATTCGCAATGAAGCATATTGTCTGCAAAGCTTACATCCTTCACAAATTCTTTTTGCTGCTGCGTAAATTCCCAGGGCTGCCCAGAGTCTCTGGATTCGGAGCACTAGGCTGTCTGGCCTTCCATGGGTCCTCTCATGGTGCCACCACATCATCGGTAATAAATACCTTTTTGGAAGGAGAGGTTTGTTATTCAGAATTCACTGCCCTTCTTGCCGGTGGGCTCCCAGCTGAGTCCATTGTTGTTTTTCTTCTTCAGGGAGGTCTTCATACAGGTTATTCATGTCTGGGAGCTCAAATGTCATTTATCACAGAAATTTCAGAGGGCAATTGGATTGCTTCTAAGAGGTCTTTGATCTGTCGTCTGTGGGCAACAGTTTTTCTCACCGAAGTCAGAAAACCCCTTTCCTTACATAAAGTCCCCGTAGCATGACATACACCAAAGGCATATTTAGAGTCTGTATAAATGTTAACTCTTACTCCAATTGCATATTTAGCAGCTTCAGTGAGAGCAATTATTTCTGCTCCTTGTGCACCTAAAGGTGCAGGCAAAGGTCCACCCAACAGCACCTGTATTTCTGTGGTGACTGCGAAACCAGTACATCTTCGGCCTTCTTCATAATAGGATGAGCCATCCGTGAAGAGGTTCAAATCAGGGTTATCTAAAGGTTGATTTCTCAGGTCATCTCGCGGCTTGCTGGTTTTACGTAGGAGTTGAACACAATTGTGGTTATCTTTTTCTCCATCAGAGGGTAAAGGCATTAAAGTTGCAGGGTTTAAAGTATTGCACCTTTCCAGTTTCAAATTATCAGCCAATAAAAGAATTATGTCATATCTATGTGCCTGTTGTGGAGACAAAGCTTTCTCCGCATATTGCTTTAACAAAATTTCTACCTCATGGGGTACACAAACAGTTAGTGGATGACCTAAAACAATTGTTCTGGTTTTCTCAACCATTTCAGCTGCAGCTGCTATTGCTCTGATGGAAAAAGGAGTTCCTTTAGTCGCTGGGTCCAATGTAGAAGAAAAATAGGTAACAGGCCTCTCGTGTGGTCCTAAAGTTTGTACTAACATTCCCTTTGCAACCCCTTTTTCTCGTCTTCCGGGCTTTAATATAAATCCCAAATATTTTACTTGCTGTTTGCAAAACTGCAACTTAAATGGAGATGCACGGTGTCCCTCTTTAACAAGTTGGATACACAGATACTCATTATCTCGACTACAGTCATTCTCAGTTTTATTTGCCAATAACAAATCATCAACATGTTGCACCAGAACCGATTTGCTTGCAAAGACTAGGTCTTGTAAATCATTCTTTGGAATCTGAGAAAAAATCGTTGGTGAACTGGTAAAACCTTGTGGCAGCCTGGTCCAAGTAAGTTATAGGGACTACAGCATTCTCTCAAAATTCCCTTTTCCAAGAAATGCACAATTTGTTTTCCAATGCTAGGAATGGCTTTGTTTATAATTGGATATTGCCGAATTGAAGGAGGAGTCCCTCCTTTTGTTTTTATCACAACTGGTTCAGCAGATTTCAATAATCCTACTTCATCTCCTGATGTATTCCAAAGTTCTCTGGGAACTCCAGCTAATTCGAGTGGTATTTTTGAATCACTAGGGTTTTGTTCTTTAAGTTGGATTACTTCAGAACCCATTACAATTAATTGGATCCCCGTAGGCACCAGAGAGATAAACGTACCAAAGTCCTGTAAGGGGTCTCGTCCCATAAAGGAAATGGGAGAGTCTGGAGAAATTACAAATCTTTCCCGGACTAATTTTCCATTCAAGACTACTGGTAGAGGAGTAGACAAATATTTTATCTCTTCCCCCACCACTCCCCGTATTATCACAGCTTCATTTGACACCTAGGGGATTTCAAAATTTAACAGAGACAATGTCACTCCTGTATCTACTAGGAAAGTAACAGGAATACCGTTTACCTTTGCAGAAATCTGACCGTGCTCATCTACGTTGATTCCAACAGGTTCCATTGCTCTTCTTAGTTTCCAGAGAAGAGGAGTACCGTTCTTTACTGCAAATGAGGTCATGGGGGTTGGGCAGGTGGAAGTTCTCCTTAGGCTGCAACAGGTCTCGGTGGACACTCTCTTTGCATATAACCTAAATTTCCACAATAAAAACACTCTAAAGAGTTAGCATATTGGGAAACAGGGGGAGCTCTGCCTTGCGCCCCTCTTTCCCTAAATCTCCCCCAGGAAAATCTCCAACCTCTCACTTGCGGGTTAAAATTCTGAGTAATTGCTGCAGCTAACAGCCCAATTTCTCTCTCCTTCTCTCTCCACTCTCACTTTCTTTCAATTTTTAATTTCTCTTCTTCCTGTTTTTGTGTTTCTTGAGCTCTACCATCGAAAACAAAGGCAACAATACTTAGAATTTTAGCTAATGTCTCACCCTGCCAACCTGGTATATGTTTCTTAAAATATTTACTTATGTCTGGAGCAGACTGATCTACAAAAACACTGATAGCTAAAGGCTCCTGGAAATTGTCACGGGTCATACCCCCATATTTTGATAAAGTTGCCTTTAATTGTCCCCAGTAGTCACTTGGATGTTCATCAGGTCTCTGCCTACTTTCTAAAACCTTTGTCCAGTTAGTTACTCTTTCACCAGCTTGGCAAACTGCTTCTATTAATTGTTGAATGGCAGCTCGGTGAGCCCTAGTTCCTTCCGTGGTTGTGAGATTACATTCCGGATCTTGTTCAGGCCATGGGTTTAACCCCTGACCTCTCTGAGCAATTTCTCTATCCTTTTGAAAAATCTTTTCTCTTTCCTCTGCCTGAAATAATTCTTGCAGCAGAGTCCTCCTATCACTCCAATTAGCGGTATAATCAGTGACAATTCCCAGTAACAATTAAGTACATTTTTCAGCATCATCACGCAGCCGAGGCATCTTCAACTGCCAAGCTACTAAATCACCTTGTTTCCAAGGTTCATGCCTCATTACTGCAGTTACTGCAGGAACTTCAGCAGGTGCACCCGGACCGGCTCTTGGGTTTGGGATGTAGTCCAAACGCATTGGGTACGTGCCAACACCCTTAGAGAAAAGCTCAGTTTCCTCAGCCTCAGGGGCTGAGGGAGGTATACTTTTCCTCATTTTCAACAAGGGAGTTTTCCTCCTTTGTTGTGCCCAATTATACCAAATATACTAGTAATCAATATCTTGGCTTCTGGAATCTTCCAAAATCATTCTCAAAAACTTCTGCTTATGGGGTTTAAATGTTCCCTTAGAAGGCTGTTTGTCCATTGGCCCTCCTCCTCTATTTCTCGTCAGGAACGGCCATTCCTCTTGGCACAATATTATCAATTTCCTTTTTTGCAACATCTGTGCCAAGAGTATCTTCTTCCAGTTTTCTAAAACCACAGCAAGGGGCGTCCCCCTTTCAACGCTGGGTGCTGACCCCATCTTTCTTATTTTTTTGCAAGTTTAAACACAAGAGTTTCCTAGGATATTTTTATCTGGAATTACCCATGCCCAAGTCTCTTAGGTGAACTCACCTGATTATTTCTGCTGGCAATTGAGTGTTGGTAACGGGTTTGTCCAGAGAAATATCCAGTTGCTCTCTTTCTCTCTTGTGTCCTAGAGTCCCATCTGGGTCGCCAGTTCTGTTAAAGAATTTTAGTCATGGGTTTCTCTAGGTTTGCTTTAGTAACAACTCAGAGTTGGGCCACCACCACAGTGAATAGCAACCTTCCAAAATTTCTCAGTCTTATATACCTTTTACCACCTATTATCCCAGTCCAAAGTCTTTGTAATTTTCCAGTTGATCTCGGTTCCCATGTTGTTATCATTCATCATCATCTTATCTCACCAATTCTCGTGTCCCAATTCTTCTGAAGTTAGTGGTCATAGGCAGAAGGTCTCTGGTCACCGCAGTGACTTATCCTCTTACACATCAAAGATCACCTTTGAATTTCTGAAAATCACTCAGGTTGTTTTATTAATTCATCTTACTCTAAAGTTAATCACTCTTATCTATTCTTATGTCTTAGATCTAAGATGTATGGTCCTTCTTGTGTTGATTGAGCTTGACTGGGTTGTAAGCCAGCCATGGTGAGGGCTATAGAAGGGGCAAATAAGCAGGTTACGCGTATTGTTTTATAAGCACCTGCATTCTATTAATCACATCTAAAACAATCTCTAATCATTAGTTATGTGTCTGATATGAATAGTCTTAGAAACAATGAGGCTTAAGGCCTAGTTCCCTTTACAGGGGGTCCTTGGGTGAGATCCCATCATGGGGAGGAACAAGGATGCTAATTTCTGGTGTCTTTGCCAGGGTGCCCGCTGGGCGGGATTGGGGGAGGCACCATCACCCGTGGCTGGCGGGGCGAGTTCTGCCGCTGGCAGCTGAACCCTGGCATTTATCACTACGAAACAGTTATCGCCAACCAGGTAGGTGCGGCAGGGTCTGCGAGGGGTTGCGAGCAGCGCTGCAGCAGCCTCAGCAGTTGAGGCATCTGCTCTCGGGCTCATCTCATCCCCTCCATGTGCTCCTCTCCTCCACAGTTCACGGTGTGCCTGCGTTGCAAGGGGCAGACGGTTTACCAGCAGGTCTTGTCCGTGGAGAGACCCAGCACTCTGCAGGGCTGGAACTGGGGCTACTGTGGCCACTACGCCTTCTACCATGCCCTGTACCCCCGTGCCTGGATGGTCTACGAGCTCCCGGGGCAAAACGTGGTGCTTACTTGCCGCCAGGTCTCTCCCGTCATCCCCCATGACTATAAGGTAAGGAGGTGACGGCTCCGCGCTGGTTGCAGCCTGTCCCATGGGAGCACTGGGCCACACCGTGCTGCGGCAGCACGGCTCGTATGGAGCAGGGATGTGGCAGAGCTGCCTGCACGGGAGGGTGTGGTGGGTTGACCCCGGCTGGACACCAGGTGCCCACCAAAGCCGTTCTATCACTCCCCCTCCTCAGCTGGACAGGGGAGAGAAAATATAACAAAGGGCTCGTGGGTTGAGATAAAGACAAGAGACATCACTCACCAATTGCTGTCATGGGCAAAACAGACTCAACTTGGGGAAAATTAATTTATTGCCAATCAACCAGAGTAGGGTAATGAGAAATAAAACCAAATCTCGGAACACCTTCCCTCCACCCCTCCCTTCTTCCTGGGCACAACTTCACTCCCGGATTCTCTACCTACCCCCCACCAACAGCGCAGGGGGATGGGGAACTGGCTTTACAGTCAGTTCATTCCACGTTATTTCTGCCACTTCATCCTCCTCAGGGGCAGGACTCCTCACACTCTTCCACTGCTCCAGCGTGGGGTCCCTCCCATGGGAGACAGTTCTCCACGAACTTCTCCAGCACGGGTCCTTCCCCCAGGTTGCAGTTCTTCACGAACTGCTCCACCATGGGTCCCTTCCATGGCGTGCAGTCCTTTAGGAGCACACTGCTCCAGTGTGGGTCCTCCATGGGGTCACAAGTTCTGCCAGAAAACCTGCTCCGTGGGCTCCTCTCTCCACAGACCTGCAGGTCCTGCCAGGAGCCTGCTCCAGTGTGGGCTTCCCACAGGGTCACAGCCTCCTTAGGTTACATCCTCCTCCTCCAGCGTGGGGTCCTCCACGGGCTGCAGGTGGAGATCTGCTCCACCGTGGACTGCCCTGGGCTGCAGGGGGACAGCCTGCCTCACCATGGTCTTCCCCACGGGCTGCAGGGGAATCTCTGCTCCGGCACCTGGAGCATCTCCTCCCCTCCTTCTGCACTGACCTGGGGGTCTGCAGGGTTGTTTCTCTTACATGTTCTCACTCCTTTCTCCGGCTGCTGTTTCTGTCTGTCCCGCAACTTTTTTTTGCTTCTTAAATCTGTTATCACAGAGGCACTACCACTATTGCTGATGGGCTCGGCCTTGGCCGGCAGCGGGTCCGTCTTGGAGCCGGCTGGCACTGGCTCTGTCGGGCACGGGGGAAGCTTCCAGCAGCTTCTCACAGAAGCCACCCCTCTAGCCCCCCCGATACCAAAACCTTGCCACGCAAACCCAATACAGAAGGGGAAAGGATCCATAGAATCTTAGAATCATTTAGGTTGGAAAAGACCTTCAAGATCATTGAGTCCAACCATCAGCCATGCCCACTAAACCATGTCCTGAAGTACCCTGTCCACTCGTTTTTTTAATATCTCTAGGGATGGTGACTCAACCACTTCCCTGGGTAGCCCATTCCAATGTCTGACAACCCTCTCAGGAAAGAAATTTTTCCTAACATCTAACCTAAATCTCCCTTGCCTCAACTTGAGGCCATTTCCTCTTGTCCTATCACTAGTTACTTGACAGCAGAGACCAGCACCCACCTCAGTACAACCTCCTTTCAGGTAGTTTTAGAGAGCGATAAGGTCTCCCCTCAGCCTCCTCTTCTCCAGACTAAACAGCCCCAGCTCCCTCAGCCGCTCCTCACAAGACCTGTGCTCCAGGCCCCTCACCAGCTTGGTTGCCCTTCTCTGGACACGCTCCAGCACCTCCATGGCTTTCCCGTAGTGAGGGTCCCAAAACTGAACACAGGACTCGAGGTGCGGCCTCACCAGTGCCGAGTACAGGGGAACAACCACCTCCCTGCTCCTGCCGGCCACACTATTTCTGATACGGGCCAGGATGCCGTTGGCCTTCTTGGCCACCTGGGCACACTGCTGGCTCATATCCAGCTGGCTGTCGACCAGCACCCCCAGGTCTTTCTCTGCCGGGCAGCTTTCCAGCCACTCTTCCCCAAGCCCGTAGCGCTGCGTGGGGTTGCTGTGACCCAAGGGCAGGACCCGGCACTTGGCCTTGTTGAACCTCATACAATTGGCCTCGGCCCATCGATCCAGCCTGTCCAGATCCCTCTGTAGAGCCTCCCTACCCTCGAGCAGATCAACCCTCCTGCTCAACTTGGTGTCGTCTGTGAACTTACTGAGGGTGCACTCGATCCCCTCGTCCAAATCATTGATGAAGACATTAAACAGAATGGGGCCCAACACCGAGCCCTGGGGAACACCACTTGTGACCGGCCGCCAACTGGATTTAACTCCATTCACCACAACCCTCTGAGCTCGTCCATCCAGCCAGTTTTTCACCCAGCGAAGAGTACGCTTGTCCAAGCCATGAGCCGCCAGCTTCTCAAGGAGTATGCCGGGAGAGACAGTGTCAAAGCCCTTGCTGAAGTCAAGGAAGATAACACCCACAGCCTTTCCCTCATCCACTAGGTGGGTCACCTGGTCATAGAAGGAGATCAGGTTGGTCAAGCAGGACCTGCCTTTCGTAAACCCATGCTGACTGGGCCTGACCCCCTTCTTATCCTGGACTTGCCACGTGAGTGCTCTCAAGACAAACCGTTCCATAATCTTCCCTGGTACCGAGGTCAGGCTGACAGGCCTGTAGTTCCCCGGATCCTCCCTCCGACCCTTCTTGTAGATGGGAGTCACACTGGCACAGGAGAGACAGGGCTGTACTGTGTGATGCTCAGTGTGTCCCGTTTTGATAGCAGAAGCTTGGCGCTGGTGAGTTGTTGATCCCTGAGCATTGCCCGTTCGTCCTGGGATGCTGCAGTAGAGGAGTTCCTTGTCCCTCCTGCCCAGCTCAGCATTGCCTGAAGACAACCAGGCTTGCCACCTTGTTAATGTTCTTTCCCAGCCTGGTCTCTTCTGTCCCAAGACCCTGTCCCTAGTGCCAGCTGCCGGCTGCGTAGCAGTGGGACCCTGGCAGGCTTTGCCCCTCCTGGGACAGCTGGTGCTGGAAGAGTTATCCCTTTTTTCCTGTGCTTATCTCTGGCAGCTGCTCCTTTCCCCTCTGACCTGTGCTTTGACTCTTTGTACTGCTTGTTTCCTGCCTTTGGTTTTGTCCTGTGACCATCCCAGCTCCCGTCCACCCGGAATGGCAGGTCCAGAGCTGTGGCCTTACTGCCCGGAGCATCCGGTGGTAAAGTTTTGGGGAGCTCTCAGCCTGTACTTGTGGGTTGGTTTGTCGGCTGTGTGTTCCTGAGAGTGTTATAGCTGGCTTTTGCCTGCCATCCCCAGGGGAAGAGCTGCTTACTAGCTGGGCTTCCCCAGCTGGGCTTTCCCAACATTTCCAACATGTCTCCACTCAGTGATGCTCCCAGGCAGGAGGAACCCCCACAGCAATGCGGAAGCTCGGGATGGCAGCAAGGGATGCCTTGCTGCTCCTGCTTGCTCCCAGCCCCAGGCGAAGGCGGCAGGCTGTGCTGCTGACACACCTGACCTTCCTCTTACCCCAGCAAAGCACGTGAGCCTGTATCAACCTGTTGAGCAGAAGGGTGGTGAGACACCCATCGGAGCCTTAAACGCTGCTTTCCATCTGTGCATTATCATAGAATGATCATAGAATGGTTTGGGTTGGAAGGGAGCTTAAAGATCATCTAGTTCCAACCCCACTGCCGTGGGCAGGGACACCTTCCGCTAGACCAGGTTGCTCAAAGCCCCATCCAGCCTGGCCTTGAACACTTCCAGGGAGGGGACATCCACAAATTCTCTGGGCACACAGCCCCACAAACCAATGTGGGGTTTGCTAGCCCAGGGCTTGTGATCTGAATATTGTAGTGCCTGGCCCCCAAATTCTTCTGCTCCTGCTGCTGCTCCCCAGCTTGCCAGTGGACTGTGAGACCGATTGTTCCTGGTACTCTTGCTCCTGCTGCATCCCACATGGTCTTCCCAGCAGCGGGAGAAATGATGCTCTGATGGCTAACCATGGAGCACCCGCCCTATAGGCAGTGTTGTCTGTCTCTGCCAGGACTCCAGCCTACCGGTAGGAGTGTTCATCTGGGAGGTGGAGAATGGGAAGGATGAAGATGTGGATGTCTCCATCATGTTCAGCCTGCAGAATGGCACGGGAACGAAGGAGGACAGGAGCGGAGGGCACTGGAATGAGCCCTTCGCCTTTGAGAAGGACGGCGAGCGGGTTGCTGGAGTCCTGCTGCACCACTGCACACGCGTGAACCCCTTCACCCTCGCCATCTCCGCCAGAGAGAAGGTAAAGGGCTGGCACTGGTGGTGTGGCTCTTGCTGGTGGGCTTGTACAGCCCTGCTGAATGTGGGGGAGCTGCTTCCAGGCAGCTAGTGTACAATGGGTTGGGGTCAGTACCGGTCCTCAGCGCTTGCCTGACTGCTGGAGCAGGAGTGGGGACATGAATTCCCTGAGGGCATCCTCTTTGGGGGTGGGTGCCAGGAGAGGAGCTATGGGTAAAGCTTGCAGGACAGCAGGTGAGTAGGTTTGGAGTTAGCATTGCTGGGCAGCACGTGGGGAGTGAGTGTGGGGTTCCAGAGTTGTTGGGGGCAGGGGGCCTGCATCTGCCCCTCAAAACTACCAGCCCCTGATGAGGCTCTTCTCTTCCCCAGGCTGGCACAGGAGTTACCCACCTCACGGCATTCAATCCCACCGGATCGGGTAGAGAGGTGTGGCAGGACCTCCTGCAGGACGGCAGGCTGGATTCCCCCGCTGGTGAGTGCCTCCATCCTCCATGGGATGGGAGGAGGGGAGCAGGAGGAATGGGTGGCCACGCTGGTTGTGGAGCACAGGGCACCCAAGCAAGAGTGGATTTCCCTGCCTCTGGCCACCTCGGTGCCATAGCAAAAAGCTCTTGGTGGTGCTGTGGCTTGTTCCCAGCTTTAGGCTGTATCCAAATTTCTCATTGCTAGTCACTCTGTCATTGTTGTGGTTCTCCAAAAGCTGTTCATACCACTTTGGGGCTGTTCTCAGCTATGTTAATTGCACATGCCACTATCTTTTTAGTCTGTTGCACACTGAGCTGAGATTTCTGCTGAGTAGTCAGGGTGATAGCCAGCCACATTCCCCAAGTTCCCATTGCCAGATCTGTGAGCTGGTGCCATCAGATTTGTTCTAGCGGGTGTTTACCAGTCCTTGGGTTTGGTGCTGCCGTCACTTGCTGTCCTCTTGTTACTATATCAGTTCCCTGAAGGTCAGTGGTGTTCCCTTGATACTTCTACATCATCCTCAGTTGTCTGCTCACTACCTTGGCAGAAGCCTTGAAGCAGCATGGTGTCTCCCAGCCCTTGCTGCTTATCTCTTAATCTGATAAAAAGTGAGCATTTGCATCATGTCTCTGCCAGCTTTTGAACAAGGATGATGCTGACAAACTAGTGATGCTGGCAGTGGGCCTTTGCAAGATTTCTTGAAGCTTAATTATGTAAATAAAGTGTTTACATAAATATTTCCAGAAAACCAAGTTTCCTGTCTAGATGCACTCAAGAGCTCACTGGGCTATTGGGATGTGGTTTTCCTTCATGTATGCCAGGCATTATCATAGTCAGGATCTGTGCTTCTGTTAAAATTGTTGCTTTAATGAGTTTACGTGGAACACATGTCAGAACCAGCATATAATTATCCAGCTGCCTCCGGGCTTTTCTTAAATATGGGCACAGTTCAAGCACCCTGCAAAAAGCTGGAGACGATGACTGTCACTAGAAACTCACAGTGTCTGAGTGCAACGCAGTTAGAGAGTCATGGGATGCCCTGTCCCTTCCACTCGTGCCTGGTGGCTTTTCCTGCCTGATTTCTTCCTCTGCTTTGATGACTTACTTTTTTAACCCCTCCACCCACGGCAGGTATTTTTTCCTGCTTGCAAAAAGCAGTTACTCATGTGCGGTAATGTCATCCCTTAAAACTCTGGGCATGTACCCTCCAGGTTGCAAGGAGGCTGAGGCATGCCTGAATAGTCTTGTCCGTCTTGGAGTGCATGGGAGCATCAGTTACCACCCCCCCCCCATAGGGCTTCCTTGGTCACTTGTGAGTATTTTTTTTTTTCCCCTGGCAGGTAAAAGCAGCCTGACGGAGAAGGGGGAGGTGACGGCAGCAGCGGTGTGTGCCAGCTGCAGGGTGCCTGCCCGGGGGCACAGGACGCTGGAGCTGGCCCTGGCTTGGGACATGCCCCGTGTTTACTTTGGCTCCAAGGAGAAGCTGCACCTTAGGTGGGTGGCTCGTCTCCAGTGGGTCTTGGCTCATGTCCCCGAAGCCCCCTTTTCCCTGCCTCCAGGCTTTAGTACTGCCTGGGGAGCCTTGTGCCACCCGCTCCCTGCGGCCGTGGCCCTGCCAGATCATGGAGGGGACCCTCTCCCCAGCCCCTGCTCCTCAACGCCTCTGCACTAGCAGTCGCGTTATTATTCTGGTGTTCGCTATAATCCAGCCCCTCTCCCACGGCCGAGTGGGCTTCCCAGGCTGAGCCCACGGCATACTCACCAAACCCCTGCTCGGCAGGCGGTACACCCGTTTTTTTGGCAGCGGAGGTGATGCTGCTCCTGCCCTGTCGCATCATGCCCTGACGCACTATGAGGAGTGGGAGAGGAAGATTGAAGCGTGGCAGAAGCCTATCCTGGAGAACAGGTAGGGTAGGGGTGGGAGCACCTTCCCAGTGGCCTCCTGGGGCTGGTCAGAGCAGGAGCATCACCACCTGGGCCACAGGGGTTGAGTTTCCCTCTTGCCCACAGCCAGCTGCCTTCCTGGTACAAGTCGGCCCTCTTCAATGAGCTGTACTTTGTGACGGATGGGGGGACCATCTGGGTGGAGCTGCCCCCGGACTGCCATGCCGAGGACCTGCAGGGGCCAGCGGGGGCTGGCCTCTCCCACCTCCTCCCTGTCCTGCGGGAGTATGGAAGGTTTGCTTATTTAGAAGGTAACTTGCAGGGACGTGATGGATGGTCCCAACTCAACCCCTTCCCATTGCTGTCACCAGGTGGTTTTAACCTGCCATGGGGATGTTTTTCACACCCTGATGACTAGGGAGCAGCACTGTTCCCAGGAAAACCCCTTGCAGGACCAAGCCCTGTAGGATATGTCACGAGACCTTCTTCAGACTCCTGGGTGCTATACGTAGAGAATAAAAACCACTTCTAAAGGGAGCCCTTGCCTGTGCCAGCAAAGAGCCCACCCTCCTGGGCTGTGTGGGAGGGAGGACCTGCCCCTACTTTCCCTTCCCTGTGGCAGGTCTCCCATCCCTCACTGTCTCCCCGGTCCTTCCAGGCCAGGAGTACCGGATGTACAACACCTACGATGTCCACTTCTATGCCTCCTTTGCTCTCGTCATGCTGTGGCCCAAGCTGCAGATTAGCCTGCAGTATGACATTGGTGAGTGACCCAGGAGACCCTGGCTTGATGCCTGCTGCTGTCTTCACCTAGGGAAGAGACAGAGGATCTGGGACAGCATCTGCCATAGAAATCTGTGCCATGGAGCCAGCATCCCCCTCCAGCTCCTCTGCTGGGCCCAGGACTTGCAAACCCCCGACATAGCTGCCTCTCAGCATCTCTCTGCCCAGCACTGGGATGCCTTCTTGCCACACTTGGGGTGCACGGCTGGCTCTGCCTGCCCTGGGGAAGTCCCTGGTCTTACCATCTCACTGTGCTCCTTGCAGAGGAGAAGCGTGGAGCTGTTTGCAGACCCTGATGCTTTGGGCGGGCTTGGAGGCTGCTCGACCTGGCCAGTGGTGGAGCACAGCCCTTTGCTGGGCTGTGGGAGGGCTGAGCCCACTGGGGTTCCCTCCCAGCCCTGGGTGCTGTCACCACCTTGCTTAAGGGGGTGGTGACAGTTGCATGTCCCCTGCTGAGGGGAGTCTGGGAGCATCCCCCTTTGCAGAGGGCTGTGATCTTGCAGCCGGAGCCCCAAAGGGCAGCCTGGTGTGCTGGTGGCCCTGCCTGTGCCTGTGCTTGGAGCTTGCTGCTGCAGTGCCTGCTGCCTTTCTAATGCCTCTTGCTCTGTGTCCTCTCCAGCTGTCACAGTGGTGAACGAGGATGTCCAGCCACGGCAGTACCTGATGTGTGGTCAGACAGCCCAGGTGAAGCTGAAGAATGTGGTGCCGCATGACATTGGGGACCCAGGTGAAGTGATCTGGGCAGGCAGAGGGGGTGCAGGTCTGCTCACATAACTTTCTCAAGGTAGTTAACTCCCAAGCTGTGGGAAAGAGGTATGATGCATGGAATACACTGTTTATTTTCTGGGAATGAGAAGCTTGGATGGTTTGGGGTGGTGATGAGGACCACACTGCATGAAGCTTGCACAAGGGAGACAGAGGGAAGCTGAGCAGCAGCAGGAAGGCTGCTTTCACTAGAGATGGCACAGGGTGCAACTTGTTATTTTAGTGCAGTTTGATCACAGCACCCTTGGGACCTTGCTCCTGGGTAGGAGAGAAAACGTTTGTTGCTTGCTGCCCTGCTGCATCCGCTCTGTCCTTGCTTAGGTGACGAGCCGTGGCAGCGTGTCAATGCCTACCTGATGCATGACACAGCCGACTGGAAGGACCTCAACCTGAAGTTTGTGCTGCAGGTGTACCGGGACTACTACCTGACACGCGACTCCCTATACTTGCGGGACATGTGGCCAGTCTGCCAGGTACTGGGAGGAGATCAGACCACGGCACATCCTCCTTCCCCACTTGGGAGTCATGCGACATCCCAAGAGGATGGACGCTCCTGAGCAGAGCATGAGGGGCTGCCGGCGTGCGGGGGCTGCGTGACCATCTCCTGCCTCTCTCGCAGGCTGTGATGGAGTCGGAGCTGAAGTTTGATATGGATAATGATGGGCTCATCGAAAATGGTGGCTTTGCGGACCAGACATATGATGCGTGGGTGGTAAATGGAGCCAGGTGAGCAAGAGAGGCAGGTGGGGCTTGGAGATGGGGGTTGTGGGGTGGGAAGGTAGCTCAGAGCTGGGACTGTGGTCCCCATCTGTTGTGGGAGCTCTGTGCAACCCATGGGGTGTCCCACGTTGCTGATGCTTCTCTCCTTTGGCTCTGGCAGCGCCTACTGCGGCGGGCTGTGGCTGGCAGCTGTCTGCGTGATGTGCAAGATGGCAGAGGTGCTCGGGGATGCTGAGATCCAGCAGAAATACACGGACATCCTGAGCAAGGGCAAGGAGGCATTTGAGAGGATGCTCTGGAATGGTGGGTGCTTGCTGGTGGGGAACCACGCTCGGCTGGCCATGTGTCCCTTGGGAAGGGGATGGCTCCTTCTTGAGTCGTAGAGCCTTGGAGGGGATAGGGGAAGGAGGGAAGAAGCTGTCCCTCCAAGTGGAGGGGAAAGAGCAGGTACCAGGGAGGGAACAGAAAGGGTATGATGGTTTGGGAAAGGAAGAAGACAACCTTCTGGAAAAAGCTGCTGTGCTCCTGCCTTGCAGGGAGGAGTGTAGGGACAGCACACAGGAGCTGGGGTCCTAAACCATCAATTTTAAACTGTTTCCTGCATTTTCCAGGCAAATACTACAACTATGACAGCAGTGGGAGTGACACCTCCAGCAGCATCATGTCAGACCAGTGTGCTGGGCAGTGGTTTCTTGGGGCTTGTGGTCTGGACCAAGGGGAGTTTGAGGTAAGAGAAGGGGCAGCCTGGTGTGGGTTGCGGTGAGATGGGACCTGCAGCAGGAGGAGAGCAGCAGCGGGGCTGGCATGTGGTATGGGTTACATGTTAGGGACTGGTGTGGGGGGCTCCAGCCCGCTCCTCCGCAGCAGTGCGTGCTCGGGTGGAGGCTGTTGGATGCACATTGGTGCAACCCACCTTAAACCAAAATCTGCTCATGGAGAGGCTATCCAGCAGGGGTGCGTAACTGCAGTCAGCTCTGGCACACTTGGAGGAAGGTCCCGCTGGGGTTTGCTCTTGGCAAGGTGCTATTTGTTTAAAAATGGAAGAAAAAATTGTATGAAACTTTCCACATGTTATTTTCTGCTGAGTTTAAAGTCCTAAATGAGTATCTGAGGGAACAAAGGCTTATTTGGGGCCCTAAAGTCTGTTGCTCTTCAGTTGCAAGGGAACAATTGGCTGAAGACTCCTCTTGCCTGATGGGATGGTAAGAGCAGCTGCTGGTGGTGCAATACCTGGAACAGAGCTGGCAAGTTGGAGAGCCATTGTATGGATTATTTACAACCCATAGACAGTTGTTAGACCAAAGCTGTCTGTGGTGGTGATGGATGGGCAAATGCTTTGGGTGACTGGAGGAAGGAATAACTCAGCTGTGTGAGGGTGATGGACCATTTTGCCCTCTGTTGATATCAGAGGGGAGCTTAAAGTGACCTTTCCTGGGAGCAGCTTGTGCTCAACGCTGTGGAATTTAACATTAAATGGGTGCTTGGTTGTGCCCTCCTGCATTTATCCCACTGTGGTTCCCTATACTGTGGGGACTGTGGCTGTGCCTGGGGCTCCTGGCAGGATGTGGCCCAGACCTCATGCAGTAATACCCAAACTTCCCTTTTAGGGGCAAACAGTAAACCCAGTGCAGTCCAAAAATCTTGCTTGCCTTTCCATAGCCTCGGACTTTTTTTCCTGAAGGTGGCACCCTTGTCTGCTGTCTCATGAGCGTTGAGCTCACTGGAGATGGGACTGGTGAACTTCCCTCTTCTGTTACTATGACCATTGAGGTTTTTTTCCCTGCATTTTGATTCCTTGCCTGGCTAGCAGCACTCCTGATCGTAACCTCATTAACGCACTCTGCATGCACAGGTCAATAATGAAATACAAAGTAAGAAAAGCCTGTGACCCCAGTCCTGAAGAAACTGTGCCCTGAAACCTTCTGCCAGGAATGGCTGCTTCACACCACCCCTCTGCTGACTCTTGCTCCCTAACAGCACTTGGGCTTACCTCCAGAGCCACATGGGGAAAAAATGACCGTGTCTGATGCTTGGCTTTAGCATAGATAAAAGGGATCTGCTGCCTTTTCCTTTGAGTGTACCAAAGCTGTCTGGCTGGACTGCCCAGCCTCCCTTAGCAAGCTCCTGCCTGGTGTCATCCCACTTTCTGCTTCTCCTGGCTCTGGTGGTACCAGACTGGCAAGAAAGGTCTGGCACGTCCCCTGGGCTGTGCTGATGAGCCCTGAGCCACCTGCCTTTTCCCTTCTTCCAAGTAGATGTCGTGGTTGCTCCATGCAATTGCTTCTGACCTTGGTCATTCTGCAAAGTTCTTGTTTTGACTTTCTTGCTGTTAGCTGGCCGTGGGATGGAGAGGAGCCAGCCCTCCCTTTGCAACATCACTGAGTCTTGAGCTTTGCTTTTCTCACCAAGGCAGTGACTTTTGCTGCACTGACACTTCCTAGTTTTATTGCCAATAATGAAAGTAGTGCAAAAGCTTTATTTACTTGCAGCTGTGTGCAGAGGCTTTTAATCTTAATGCAGTCCTCACTGTGTTGCTGCTTTTTGTTTGACTGTCAGGTGTTTTCATGCTCAGATGGAGTTGGTTGGGGATTTTTAGCAGTGGGCAGGGACGGGGTGAAGTTTTGTTTTGGTTTTTTTTTTTTCTTTTTTGGCAAGAGCTTACATAGCATGATAGTTCAGTTTGTTCTCATAAATGTTTTGAGTTCTTTGCTTTAGTTTGTTGAACAACTCTTTTTTTCCCTTATCGGAAGGGGAAGGTTTTTACTTCCTCCTGATAATGTCCTGAAATGGCTGTTTATCCAGCGAGCACTGTTGACATTTCACAAGTCTGTAACTTTCACTTGGGATGAGAGTTTCAAATCTCTCCTACCAGACACAGAAAACAATCAGGCATCCTGTGCATTTCAGTCCGACCTCTTCATCCCCAGGCTGCCCCTTCTCTCGCCTCAAACTGCCCTTAGTCCAGGCCACGAACTCTTGCATCACCACCCAATTACAAAATTGGAAGCATTAAAGTGCTTTTGAAATCACTCAAAACTAAGCCTGTTCTTATTTTTCCCCTGAGCTGAAGCTGAATTTCCCCCCCCCCCCCCCCCCGTGGTTTTTTCCCCCCACGATTCCCAGCATTTAGCCAAACAAACCTACCGGTATCCACAATATTCGCTTGCAGCTGCAAGATGCATTCTGATGTCATCAGACCAGCTTTGCCGTAATCTTTCCCTTTGGCAGGAAAATACCTCCAGCCTCACTGATCCCTGACCATCCTTTGGCCACCTCTGGCCAGTGTCCCATCTTTTGTAGGCATTGCAATGCCTCTTGTAGCTGGTGCAGATGGGCTGAGAGAACAGGACAGTGGTCTTACCAGGATAAAGTCTGGGCCTCAAATAGTCATTAGCATGAGAAACAAGCAGTGGTGACCATAAACCAAGGTAAGGATGGTGTGGTTGGCCAGGTCCCCAAAGCAAACTCCCAAGAGATGGGGGGGGGGGGGGGGGGGGGGGGTTGGCCAGTGACAGAAGGCGAGAGGCTCTTTTTTGGAGACATGCTAGTTGGATGAGCTGTCGGCCTCCCCAGGAGGAAGTTGGAATGAAGCTCAGCACCTCTTCTGTTGAGCAACTGTTTTTTGGGGGTTGTTTTTTTCTGGTCTTTTCGGGGAAAGAGGCTTTTTTACTTCCTCCTGTTATTTTCCTGAGGTAGCTGTTTACCCAGCGAGCAGTGTTGACCTCTTTCTCATGGAAAGCTTAAACCTGCTCCCTGGAGACCCAGCCTGAGGGGTCTGCATGAGCGCTGATCCCAAAGCCCTCTCTCTCTCTCTCTCCGCAGGTCTTCCCCAAGAGTCACGTTGTCAGTGCGCTCAAGACCATCTTTGAGAAGAACGTCATGAGCTTTGCTGGTGGCACCATGGGAGCGGTGAATGGCATGAGACCCGACGGGGTGCCCGACACCTCCAGCGTTCAGTCCAACGAGGTGTGGATCGGCGTGGTCTACGCCTTGGCTGCCACCATGATCCAGGAGGTGAGTGGTGGTGCTGCACCCCTTGGCAGGTGACATCTTGTTGCGCCCCGTGGAGGTGCTGATGATTTTCTTCCCTCTGGCACAGGGGCTGGTGGAGGAAGGCTTTCGTACAGCGGAGGGCTGCTACCGGACGGTTTGGGAGCGGCTGGGCATGGCTTTCCAGACACCAGAGGCCTATCGGGAGAAAAAAGTCTACCGCTCGCTGGCTTACATGCGGCCCCTTAGCATCTGGAGCATGCAGCTGGCCCTGGAGCGTAGAGCTAGCCGGGCACCAGCACCTGTGCAGTCCCCCCAGGTCCCCATCCACCCTTGAGCCTGGTGGCACCGAGCAGGGCCGTGGGTGTACTGAGGGGCTGGGGGCCCTCAGCTGGCGGGCAGGGACCCTTCCCTCCCCCTCTTTGATTAATACTCGCATTGCTGTTTTCCTTCCCTACCTCCACTATGTGCCCTTCATTTCAGGGGGCTTCCAGCCACTGATGCTGAGCGTGAGGAGGGACCAGAGATGCAGGTGATCTCTCCTTGGAGAGGAGAGGGGTGGGATAAGGAGGTGCTGCTGGAGCCTGTGCCTCCCCTTAGCCATTGCTCAGGGCTCTGACAGCCTGCAGGACCCCCAGCCATCCTCCACCGGAGCTGGTACCTTGCCCAGGAGCACAGGAGACTTCTCTCCTGTAGTCAGTGGGCTGGGTAAGGTGGGAGCTGGCCTGCAGGGTGAAAAAATGTGTGAGTGTATGTGTGTGTGAGGACAGTGGACTGGTGCATGCAGGCACATGGGTGCTGTAGTTGTTTCTCTGTTGTGTGACACTGCAAACGCTGACTGGCTCTGCCCCAAGGCACCAGCCCCAGGGGAGCCTGTGGCAGATACAATCCTCACGGGAGCCCCGGCTCCCCAGCCGGTGACAATCGGAGCCCAAAAGCAGCAGGTCCTGGTCTGGTACCGTGGCACCCCTCCCTGCTGGCGCCGGGGGTGGGCAGCAGAGCACGTTTTAGAGGATGAATCATTTTGAGTTCTAAATAAATTTGTCCAGCTGTCTCTCCTTCTTCATGTGTGTCTTCTCTGCCATGGGGGCAAGCTGGAGGAGGGAGCCTCTGTTGCTCCCCCTTTTCTTCCCGGGCTGGGCTGGAGGGCTGGGGTTGCAGGAGGTGCAAGCCCTAATTGCAGCCTGGCTCTTGTAGGGTTTTGCTAATGGGAGCAAGATGTGCCTTTGCCCCCAGATGCGATGGCAGGAGAGACCTGCCCCTTGCTCTCTCCTCTCCTGCCTGCAAGGCAGGGGAAGGCAAGGAGCCTAGTGTTCCTCCTGAAAATGCCTCTGTGGGCAGAATGGCCCTTGATTGAATGTCCCCTCCTGCCCAGGGCAGGGTGCCTTGCTTCCTTTCCCTCCTTTCTCTGCTAGCATAGCATTTGACGGTTGCACCTGCCTGGTTTTGAGGGGGTGGGAGAGGGCCCTGCCCCCAGATTTGGCTACAAGTTCTTTGTGCCCACTTCAGAGCTTTAACCCTAAAGCCCTCTCTTAATCCTTAAGCTGCCTCAGGGCTGCGGTGGGAAGCAGCCTGTCCTTCCCACCGTGACCGTTCCCTGCCACCCTTGTCTGCCCTGGGAGCTGGTGCAGGCAGGGCATCGCTGCGGTGGCCTGCTGCTGCTAGTGTGTGATAAATGGCCTTTTCTTCGCTCCCTGGGGGAGCGTTCCTGCATCCGCCTGGGCAGAGGAATAATGTTATCCAGGAAGGGCACGTTGTCCTGGATGCAGCCCCCCCAGACCAGCTGGGTCATTCTCCCATGGCAGAACCCCCAGCGGGTGGAGAGGGACCAAGATGCATTCCCTTAGGGTCACTGTGACAAGACTGGAGGGGTAGGGGGATGCCAGGACACTGATGTGGCTCACCTGGGCTGCCTGCCTCCATTTGTCTTGGGTTGGCAGCCACCAGGGATGGTGACATGCCAATCCAGCTGGCAAAGAACAAAAGCCAGCACAATTTCTGACCTGGCTGGGTTTTGTTGCTGCAACCCATCAGCATCGCTCCTTAACCCCAGGCGATAGGTTGCCCACAGACTTCCTTTCAAAGGTTAGGGCGTTCAGTCTGTATCATGGGATACTTCTGCTCTTTCCTCTTCTTCTGACTGTATCACCTCAGTAAAAATCTCATCTTAATAGGCTCAGCTTTAAGCAACCTCTGTGTGGGCACGGCTGCGGGCTGGGAGGACAATCGTTGGTTACAAATATGATCTTCTCTAATATTTGCCTGTGCTACTGTTTTTCAAAACTGACTCAATCCCAGCTTGAGCAGCAAATTTAATTATTCATTAACCCTTTATTCTTACTCATTAACCCTTTCTTGACCCCTGACATACACAGTTTTAAACCACAGCCCTGCCGAGTTTTAACTTCTTCAGCACTTTATGCTTTGGACTTCCCTGCCTGCCTGTTCCCCTTTGCCCACTCCCTGCTGCACCAGACCTCAGGCATGGCATCTCAGGATTTAGCCCTGGTAATGATTGCCAGCCCTGAGCTGCTTCACTGGGCTGCCCTTGGGAACACGCAAACCCTGTGGAGATACCCCAGCTCTTTGCTTGTTTTATTTTTTACTTGGCTGAGACTGGTCAACAAAACTGTCTCCTTGAACACTGAGCTGACACTCGAAGCTCCAAGATATGCTGCTGGGACAGTGATTGTTAAATACTGGAAAAATAAAGATTACAGGCAGGGAGCACCAATATTGTTTGTGTGATGCTAAAAAAAACCTACGTCTGTGAATGAGCTGTGGGTTGCCATCAGCAGCAGTGCCAGCATGCAGACCTTGTGTTGCCCATCCCCGTGCCCACCAGTGGCCATGCGATCCCTGCAGGAGCTCCCTGAACCAAGGTCATGGCAAGGGAGGTGGCAAGGGGATGATAGCAAGGTGGTGACAGCGACGAGCAAGGGCTGCCCCCCCCCGCACCCTAAAACATTCCCAGACTGACCATGCTTGTTATCAGGAACCTTGGTCACGCTCTAGGCACCACCTGCCTCCTGAAAAAACAGCCAAAGCAAATAGCAGCTGCATGGGAAAACATATCTTGTTGTGCAGTTAATTTCTAAGACAGAGGGAAGCAAACACCGGGGCAGGATTTTTCCGCAGGCAGCCAGCTCTCTGGCTGGGCAGCTCTTGTGGGCAGGGGTGCAAGACAGCTGTGGGGCTCCTGCAGAGAGGAGAGGGGGCTGTTGAGGTGCTGGCAGAAGAAACAGAATGTTCCCCAGACTGGGTAGTGATGAATTTTACTGTTGGAGAGAAACTGGGGCTCAAATGTGAGATTAAAAGGAAAAGCAAAATTTGGGAAGTATTTCTGAGGTGTTGCGAAGAGTTGCCCTGTCTCCATTTTAAGAAAAGGAGCATTTTCTGGTGAATAGGACTCCATCAACTCTTGCTGTGATGACTGGGGGAATTAAAACTCACGTATTTTAGGAGACTGCCTTGAAAATCACTGAGGAATGAGTGAGAAAATCTGGTGTGAACCAGGCCACTTCAGCCTCCCCAGCCAGCAACAACTATAACATAAGGGGAATTAAATAAATATGTACTTAAAGTTATTTAAGAATCCCTGCATATATACAATATTTGTCAGCATTAAAATGTGATGTCCAAGATATTTGGGGAATGTTTGTTTTTCATACACAAAATAATTTCCTTCCAACAAAAGCCAGCTTGTAATAACAGCAGCAAACCTTCACGCCAGCCCCGGGCGAGGAGACCGGCTGCTTTGTAGCCTGGTCTGTGGCTGCTTCAGTACTAGCAGGGGGATAAAGCAAAGCCCCAAAAGGAGCACAGTGCTGGGTGGGTTTGCATGAAGATGCATGGTGAGGAGGAGCAGGGTGAGGCCATGTGCTGAGGCTGACCCTGGGGTGCATTGGGGTTAAGGCTCCTTGGCACCTCTAGGTACCCCAGGCAAAGCAGTGGGTGCTGTGCCTGGGGTGGCAAACAGTTGGCAGAAGGGACAACAGAGCCCGAGAAGGGTTTTCCCCAGCTAAGCATCGTTCCTGGCAGTCACGGATCTCCAGGAGCCAGGGCCTCTGCTGGAGGTGCCAGGGAAGTGTAAGCAAGGAGGGGCAGTTTCAGCTGGTACTTCTGGGAATATCTGCCTGCAGCCACCTCTCACAGCTGGGAACTGCAATTTTGGAAACACCCAGATTGCATAATGCCCTGGCCAGAGCTGCCACCCACGGATCTGGCAGCAATAAAAAGGCGAGAGACCAGGCGCATCAGCAGAGCCCTGCAAGGAGCACATACATCCCTGCGTACGCCTGCTCTCTGCCTGCTACCGAGATGGTGCAAGTGACTCCATTCCTCCTGATGCTCAGCATGGTGCTGGTGGCTCCTGGCCACTCTGCAAAAAAGGTAACGGCAGGGCTGGGATCCATGGGGCAGGGTGGGGAGGGTTGCCCACTCCTGCCACTCTGCCTGCACGCGGGCTGTGCTGCAGCACCAACTCTGAGTCCCCTCTGCTCTAGTGCGTGTTGACTGGACGCTGGATGAATGAACTGGGCTCCAACATGACCATCTTGGCCGTGAATGGAAAAGGCGAATTCAGTGGCTTCTACCACACGGCCGTGACAGCCACCATGAACGAGATCCAGGTGTCACCACTCCAGGGGTCCCAGCACCGCACGAACCAGAAGAGCCAGCCCACCTTCGGCTTCACTGTCAACTGGAGCTTTTCAGGTACTTCTCCTTTCCCAGCCTCCCTGCAGTGTCCCCAGAGCCCCCCTGCCCTCCCTGCGATGTACTTGATGTTCTTCTGCCCTTCCCTGCAGTGTCCTTGATGATCCCCTGCCTTCCCCTGTGGTGTCCCAAATGCTCTCCCATCCCCTGTGGTGTCCCTCATGCCCCCAGTCCTTGACCCTGGAGCTCCTTGGCTGGTGTCACCTCGCAGTACCAGGGTGCAGAGGATGTGCTGGGGGCTGAAGCCCGCTGCTGTCTGCCCATCTCCAGACGAGACCCCAAGCCCCCTGTTGCCTTCTGCCTGCTTTCCCCATCACCGCTGTCCCCAGAGGGCAGGGAGAGCCCAGGTCTACCGTCCCCCTGTGCTGGGGCAAGCTGCAGGGCTATGGGTTGGCACTGACTGGCTTTTTCGGTAACGTGACCACTGTCCCCTCCATCTCCTACCCCATCCCTGCAGACTCTGTCACCGTCTTCACCGGCCAGTGCTTTGTGGATGATGAGGGAAATGAGGTTTTGAAGACCATGTGGCTCCTGCGGTCACAGGTGGACGACATCAAGAACGATTGGAAGGCTACCAGGTGAGCCCCCCGTCCCTGCCCTGCGCAGGTCCCCTGAGCATCCCCAGCTGGGTCGGGGGTCTCCCACCCCACGGTGCTCAGCGTCCGGCAGAGCTGCTGCCAGTGCGGGGGTGGTTGAGGATGGGGTGCTTGTGCACGGCCGCCCCGCGGGTCCCTCCGAGGTGCAAATGCTGGGGGGGGGAGGTGGGGATGGGCAGGCGTTTGGCACGGCAAGGCTGCACTTCTCACCCTTACATCTCCTCCCTTTGTGTCCCCACAGGGTCGGCACCAACGTCTTCATCCGCCTGCACTCCCAGCAGGAGTGTAAGTGGCAGAAAGGGGCCAGCGGCAGCGCCGGCTCTGCATCCCACTCCTTCTGCTCCGCCACCTGCTTCACCCAATAAAGCTTTGCTGCAAACACCCACCCGTCTCCTGTCGTGTCGCGGCTCAGCGCCCATGTTCCCCTGTCGTCCCCCCCCCACGGCATCCCTTGGCCTCCCCAGGCACCATCCCCGAGGACCGGTGCCTGTCCCCCGCCGTGACCCCTGCCACGGCCTGGGCTCCTCCGTCGCAGCCCGAACTGCCCCACTGTGCTCCCTCGGGACCTCCGCCTCGCCCGGGGGAGCAGGACCCCACTCAGTCTGGCGTGGTGGCTAGTGGCCCGTCTCCCACCAGGGTGACCCTTGGCAGGAGGCCCAGCACGGGCGGCCACTGCCTGGCCGCGGCCCCCCTCCACCATAAAAGGGGCCGAGCGGGCACGGGGCAGCAGCGCAGGCAGAGCCCGGGCACCGCACACGGCCACCGCCATGGGAAGCTTCGGCAACTGCCTCCTGCTCGCCCTGGCCCTGCTCAGCCCCTGTGCCGCTGCTGCCAGGAAGGTAAGGGCAACCCCGGGGCCTGGGGGCTGCCCGCTCCGGCCGTGCCGTGCCATGCCGTCCCCAGGGTGCAGGGTGACTGGACGAGGGGCTGCACGTCCTGGCTGTGCCGTGCCGTGCCGTGCCGTGCCGTGCCGTGCCAACCCCGGGGTGCAGCGTGAACGGTCGAGGGGCTGCGTGCTCTTGCTGTGCCCTGCTGCGCTGTCTGGTGCCGTGCTGTGCCGTGCCCTGCTGTGCAGTGCCATGAGGGGGTTGCATGCTTTCACTGTGCCGTGCCGTGCCGTGCCATCCCAGCACACAGTGTTTGTGTCGGGGGGCCGCACGCTCTCGCCCTGCTGTGCTGTGCTATGCCACGCCGTGCCATCCCAGGGTGCAGCGTGCACGACCGAGGGGGCTGCCAGCTCTGGCTGTGCTGTCTCTGGGGGCAGTGTTGGTCACCTACCCCTCGTATGGGGGGGGTAGGGGAGGTATCCAGCACCCCCAGTTCGGCACTGCCCTGCCCTGCCCTGCCACGGGAGGGAGAGGTACTGGCCCAGACGGTGCCCATGCCACCGGTCCCAGCTACTGTGCAGAGGGACCGTGCCAGCCCCAGACACATGGGAAATGCGTGCAACTGCCCAGGCAACCTGGAGGGGGGGCTGTGGCTTGGCATTGCCCAAGGCACCCACATGAGCCCCTGTTGCATTAAAGGGTAGAGACATTTGGCAGAAAATAAACCCCCTTGTGTTCCAGCTTATCCTCAGCTATCAGAGGGGCTGGGGACAGCTAGGCTTAGATTCTGAGTGATGCCCAATTCAATGCTCTAAGTCCAGTCAAATTCGATAAATACCAAACTATAACGATTACGGATGCACTAATAGCACACTGTACTTTCTACTTAGTCATGTTCAACAAACTCGGACGGCCAGACTTTAGAAGTGTAGTTGCATTCAACAAACTATCACAGCTAGATTTTAATGAATAGTACAGTTTATTAAAGCAACAGGAGTACAGGTTTTTTGGATTGCTGGTGATAAATACACAGTCTGCAAAGCACATGCAAATAATGATACAGTCAACTACAAGCACACTAAATTATGGAAGAAAAGAACTCTAAAGATTTCTAAGTTTCCCAGGAAAGCACTCAGTATAGTCCAGTGTTTGAATCTCACCCAATAGGTGTCCCTATGGAGGGGAAGAGAGGCTCAGACCATCAACGGATCCCAGAAGTCAGTGATGTCCTTCCAATTTGTCCATGATAATATCTTCCCTAACAGCCCTCCTTTATTAAGGCCTTTTATACTATTTTCCTACATTTAGGTGGAGCTTGAGTGACTCCATACATACCTTTACTATGATTGGTATAAAATCTTCTCGCTTTACTTTTAAAGGTACATGCTAGATAAAATTCAGAGCGCATGCTCAGTGAGGAGTGGTCACACCTTGGAGGCGGGTAGCCTTTGGGGTGGAGGTGTGTTTTGGTATTATAATAAGATTATAATGAGGAAAGTTCACCCAGAGGACATGCTTTTGACAGAAAATGATTAACTGCAGGTCCAGGGTTGGCTCAGGGTTAACAACTATGTGGTTTATCAGTTCCATAGTACCATCCAGTTCCCATCCCCGCGGTGATGTCATAGAGCCTGGCCGCGGTGCTTCCACACCGCTGCACCCTCCATGTGGTTTCTCTCAAAGTCAGCACACCAAGCTCCCCTGGCATTGCTAACATCTAAGGTTGCAGGTTATATGGCTTAGGGAATTATTACGGAACCGATTCATTGCATATCCACCATATTCTGCGCTGGAGGTTTACCTTCTCTTAAGAGGTGGCCATATCAATAAGTCACCTCCAGCGATCATTCCACACCCCCGGTCCCCAGTGCAACCTGCAGGGCCTGTGGAGGAACGAGCTAGGCTCCAACATGACCCTCTCAGCTCTGGACGCAGCCGGGACCTTCTCGGGCTCCTACCACACCGCTGTGGCGGCCACCAACAAGCAGATCCTGGTGTCACCCCTGCAAGGGGCCCAGCAGCACCCCAGTGCCAAGGGGCAGCCCACCTTCGGCTTCACCGTGCAGTGGCAGTTCGCAGGTACAGCGGTACCCGGCACGGCATCCCGGGGCAGCCAGCGATCCCCTGCCCATGCTGGAAGTGGGGTGCCACCCCGGCTGGTCCCCCATACCCTCTGGGGCACCCAGGGAAACACTGGCTGTGGCCACAGACTGGCCACGTGCACTTGGTCCTGCCATGGGACGTGGTCGGGGAGGGCCGTCTGTCTGGGACGGGTGGCAGGGAGGTCCATCTGTCTGTCCAGGGCATGTGGCGGGGGGTGTCTGTCTGTCTGTCTGCCAGGATCAGGTGGCCCAGGTTCCCCTGTCTGGAGGCATGGGCTCTGAGCCCCCTCTGCCCCACTTGAACCCTGCCAGACTCCACCACCGCCTTTGTGGGCCAGTGCTTTGTGGACCGCCGTGGGAAGGAGACACTGGAAACCACGTGGCTTTTGTGGGAAGAGGTCCCATCCCGCAGGGAAGCCTGGAAAGCCACCAGGTAAGCCCTGCTCCTGCCCCCCCTACCCCGCATCCCTCCTTCCCCTCCTGCTGACATGGTTTCCCTGCAGAGTCGGCACCTCCATCTTCACCCGCATGAAGTGATGGGGATGGGGACTGGAGCTGCCTGCACCCTGCTGTCTCACCTGCGTCCCCGGGGCTGTCTGCTGCCCCGGTACCTGGCTGGGATCCTGCCTGCTCCCAGCATTCTGGCCAGGAAACACACCCTCACCTTGCCCTGCTTCTTCCCAGTGCCTCCCAGTGCCTCCCAGGAGCCTGCTGGTGGGGCCTTCCCTTCTCCAAGCTTGCTGCCCCCACACATGGTGCCGAATAAACCTTTCTCTGCCTGGCAGAGGGCCGTGCCCCATCTGTCCCTGGGGTGCAAGAAGCCACTCTGTGGCCATGGGCAGAGGGAGGTGGCGGGTGGGTGGTGGCTGGGGGAGGGCAGGGCAGAGTTTTGGGGGGCTGGGGGACAAGGTGAGGACAGCAGCTGGGTAATCCCACTTCCTGACCATAGCTTTGGGCCTCAGCAGATGCCTTCTTGCCTGTGCACCCCCTTGGGGTATCTGCAGGGGCCCTGTGGTGGGTGGCCCCAGGCAGCATCCCTGGTGTGGAGCAGCAGGATGCCCCACGGCCAGGGGTCAGAGTGAAGGCTGCGTGCAGGCAAGTCAGCAAGCTCGCCTGGCCTGCTCCTGCATCTCTGCACTCCAGTCGTCTGCCCTGTGTTCCCACTAAACTCCATTTCCAGCTACTGCTCTGGGTGGGGGGGCTCGGTCCTGGGAGCACAGGGCTGCGTGCCAGCCCCCACAGAGGGGACCACAGTCACGAGCTGGGAGCCTGCGGTGTTGGGGTGGTCCAAAGTCCAGGCTGGATACTGGAGGGACCAGAGGAGGGACCTGGGGCTCCAGGGGCAGCTACCGGGCAGACTGGGTGGCTAAGGCCGGATACTGGAGGGATCCCTGCTGTATATATGTACATATGCATGTATTTCCCACTAATTGGCTGTCACCTGATCAGCCGGAAGGTGGAACAGAAAAACACCCCTTTCGGGTGCTCAGATTCACAGGACGACATTGCCTGTATGTTAAACTTTATTTTATCAGCTCATTAGGAAAGCAAGCAAGCAAACATGTCAAACAAGGACCCAATGCCCTTTGCACGGACCCATCTAACACATGAACTCACTAATTCATCACTTCAGCAACTCGTGAAGTTTCTGAGTGAACGGAACTCAAGTTCCCTAATCCATAACATGCAGCTCCTAACTGAGGTGCGCCTGAGCACCCTGGGGAGAAGCTGTGTGGGCAGGGAGAGGCATGAAGGGCTCGAAGGACCATGCTGCTTGGGGGCTGCAGAGGTGCTGGGGGAAGAGACTGTCAGATGGGGCAGGGACTTTGGGGCAGCAAGCACACAGTGCCCTGGGAAAGTGTCAGGGCCTGTCCACCATCCTCTTCCTCTCACAGTGTGCCCGCCTTTCGCCAGCCTTCCTCAGCCTCTGCTCCTCTCCCTCCTTCTCTGCTGGGCCCTGGTACTGCTCTCAGCACTCCCAGCTCCTGGCGAGTGCACAGACCAGAGCCGGTCCAGGGTATGCCTGTACTGACCAAGCCCAACTGGCTGACGTGCCTGGTGGTCCAGCTTTTGATCAAAAGCCACCCCTGCATCCTCATCCTTACACCTGCATGCTGATCCTCACCCCTGCATCCTCATCTTCACCCCTGCATACTCGTCTTTATGCCCGCATCCTCATTCTCACCACTGCATCCTAATCCTTACCCCTGCACCCTCATCCCCACCTCTGCCTTCCACATGCAGGTCCTCAGTTCAGCCACATTGCGCACTAGCATCCTTGGCACTGCCCTGACCACGCTGGGCTCGTTCTTGCACCCACCCTCCCCAAACACCCGCTGTGGCTGTCACCAGCACCGCGAGCAGGTCCCCAAATGCTTCTCCAAACTGTCTGTGAGGTTAAAGCCTCGGAACCCCAGTGGGAGTGAGAGGATGAGGTTGAGAGCCCTGGTGGGGGGAGCCCACAGGGGGACGCAGGGTCACCAAGAGCCATGTGGGACCAGGGATTAAGACTTCACTTCTGTCTCTCCATCATCCCCACAGCTGCAAGTTCCCTGTCTCTTGCGGTGTCCCAAGAAGGCAGCCCACGACATAGGACATGGTGTAAGCAGCCTGCTTGCTAAACAGGGGAATAGAAACAGAAAGCAAAACCATAGGAAGCCATCACTGACAGTGTCACTGTCACCGCCCCACCCCACTTCTCAGCTGTCCCAAACATCCCGGACCCGCTTCCCGTACAGCCCTGTCCTTGATGCTTCAGCAGCCATCCTGCTCGCCTGCAGCAACAGCCCACCCTGGTCTGATCCTGCCCCAACATCTGCACGCCTTTTGATCTTGCCTGGTACATATGACCAGGGCTGCGTGCAGTGCCCTGAGGTTTTCCTACTGCTGTTGGGACAGGTTCGCTTCCTTCCTCTGCTAAATCCCTGGAGCCACTGCAGATCACCAGCCGTCCCCGCACACATACCCTTGCCCTGCCCTTGCGACTCCCTGTCCTTCTGTCCATCCCCTGCAGTGACCAGGGGGCAGTTTGGGGTGCAGGGGCTCCTGCAGGGCAGGGGTGAAGCCCAGGCACAGCCCTCAGCCAGGGACCCCCAGGCTGGGCCATGTCAGTGGGCAGCCCTAGGAAACAATTCCTACATTCCCATCACTGTCCCTGTTCCTGCCCATTCTCATCCCCATGCCCATCCTCGTCCCAGTGTGGGAAGCTCAGCCCTGGGGGAGGCTGCATGGGAGCATCCACGGGGGTCCCAGGGTCTGGGGAGGGACACTCGTGGAAGACCCATCCGCAGAGGGAATCCTCAGCAGCAGGAAGACCCCCAGCTCCAGGGGGGACACTGATGGGAGCTCCTGCCAAGGGGGTTGCTCTGAGAGTGGGGGGGATGCTCTGGGGTTGTCCGTGTCCCCAGGAGGGATGTGCATGGGCATCCCTTCCCTGGTGCAGGGGGCATGCATGTGGGGATCCAAACTCCCAGTGACATGCAGGGGAATTGGGGCAGGGGTAACCTGGGGACCCTGCCCCAGGGCGGTGGCTTGTCCCTGCCCAGGGAGGTGCAGTGTGGGAGAGGACAGGCAGTGCTTGGAGCTGGAGCCAGAGCCTTGCAGGTGGGCCGCTGCAGGGCTCTGGCTGTGCCGCTTCCTTGGCTGTGCAGGAGTCCACCATGAACCTGAGGGCTCTGCCCATCCCAGTGGGCTCCCCACTGGTGCCACGCACTGGTGCCGAGGCAGCACACGTCCCCACAGGCACAGGCAGACGTCTCCTGGGGTCACACAGCTCACCTGGCAGGGCTGGAGTGGGGGTCCTGCCTGTATTCCTGCCTGTCTGGGGCTCCTGCCTTTAGCCTTTCCTCTTCCTCTCCTATTCTGCTTGGCTTACCCCAGCTTTTGGGCCTCCTGACATGGCTGAGGTGGCAGCAACTTTAGAAATCATGTCTCTTAAAAACAAGTGCCCGAGCACTCATAGGCTCAAGAGACGCCCTGCTGTGCCACTGCCCACAGCTTGCCCCTGTGTTTTCTTTCTTTTCCAAGCTCCTCTGCCAGGCAGCCAAGATCCCCAGGGGAGAAATGGCCGGCACAAAGGAGGCAAAGGCAACAAACACTGAGTGGTGGCCAAGCTGTGAGCAGGAACACCGCACAAGGAATGGTAAGGTGAATGCTGGCACCCCATGGGCACTGGGGGGGTGCGGGTAGGGGGCTCAGCCTGGGGGCAGGGGTAGGGTCTGTGTGCAGGCAGCCCCCGAGGACACGTCTGCTTTTCCCCCCACAGTACAACGTGACTGGTTGGTGGGAGAAGGAGCTGGGCTCCTGGATGCACGCGTCCACGGCTGACAGCCAGGGCAACTTCTCTGGTCAGTACCACACCGCCGTGTCGAGTGCCCAGAAACCCATCGAGCCGTCCCACCTTGTCAGCTCCCAGCACTTGGATGAGGATGGGCAGTGCACCTTGGGCTTCACTGTCAACTGGAAGAAGTTTTCTGGTTTGTAGCTGCAGCAGCAGCTGTGCCTGGATGGGATAGTGGGATGGGGAGGGGAGCTCAGGCAGGTCCCAGCACCTACCCCAATCCCTCTGTCCTCTCTCCTGTCCCCAGTCTGTCCTTCCCTGATCTCTTCCCACTCTGGACAGTGTCTGCAGGCAGCAGAATGCTGCCCGAAACACTGTTTGGGCTAGGCAGCATCAAGAGTTGCTTTGGCAGCACCTCTGCTGCAGAGCATTTCCCTGCAAACATCGGGACCCACCCGGGCTCCATGAGAATTAAACCCACTGGTGCTCTTGAAGCCCCAAAAGCAGCTGGGGTCCTCCTGGGATGCTAACAGCCACCGCTCCCCCGGACTCCACAGCTGTCTTCATGAGCCAGTGCTTTGCTGGGGACAGTGGGGAGGAGGTCCTGCAGACCTCCTGGTTGCTGCGGGAGAAGGTCACCTCCCTGCTCAGTGACTGGAAAGCCACCAGGTGAGCCAAGGGACACCCAGCCCAGCTGGGACCCCTGCGCCTCTGCCGGCCAGGCACCGATAGGCTTCTCCTTCCCCCCAGGACCAGCCACAACAAATTCCTTTTCCGTAATCCCTATACCTCATCCCTTTAGACATAAACCGTTGACCAAGTCTGGGACTAGGAGTGGATCCAGCCGCCCCTGGGCTCCACTCTGAGAAGGAGTCTAGAAAGCAAGGGGGTCTTGCTCTGAACCTCGTGATTCAACACGACGACTTTCCTTATTGTCTTCCCTGACAATTCCCCTGAATTCCCTGATTCCAAAATAAGCAAGGCCTGTAGTATATGTTTGGTGATGTATGGTTAGCACATGTTACGCAGTTTACTGACACGATGCCAATTTTTGTTGTGAGCGTACCCATTTTGGGGATGAGCATGCCAATTCTTGTTGTGAGCAAATAAAAATTGAGTTCTGTGAGTTAAAGGATGCCTGGTGTCATTTCACCTTAATCCTGCCCTCGAATCAGCAAATCTGTGTCATCATCCTGAGAAACTGGGACGTGACACACTTACAAGAGGGATTAATTCAAGGGTGCCCAAGAGTTCTCGCTGCAGTGGCCATCACAGCTCCCAGATCCAGGGAAAGCCCAGCCCAGACAGGACAAAAAACAGCTTAGAAACAGCATCAGAACTTGTAATGCAGTAGGGGACTGCTGTGAGGATGAACTCCTTCGGACGGACACACCGCCGTTCAGCACAGCAGAGAAGAGCTAGTTGGGCTGTGCTTGCTGCAGCACCGTGTTTGGGTGTCAGCACTGGGACGGTGGCAGTGGGACAGTGCCAGGCTGTGCCCACCCCAAGGACTCTGACATGGCAAGGAATGGGCTGGCAGAGCCTCTTGGATAGTGGATGTACAAAACCGTCCCTGCACCCCCACCTCTCTCTCCACAGCCGTGCTCATCCCCGCATTCCTCCGGCACTATCCAGGTCACGGAGACCTCCTTTACCTCCCCTGTCCCTGGCACCCTGCCATGAGGCCACCTGCCCTGCAGCTGCCAGCCGGTGCTTACAGAGCTCTGGTTACAGCCCTATAAAGAGGTCTGAGGCGCAGGGCTGGCAGGGAGCCGTGTTGGGTACTTCGCAGCCCCACGGCCATGAGGAGCAGTGCTTTTGCCCTGGTCCTTGCCCTGGCCCTGGCATCGTGTGTCACCCCTGCGGAGAGGAAGGTACGGGGATGGGTGATGATGGGGACAAGGCGGGCACGGCACTGGGATGCAGCACGGGCAGCCAGGCCTTCTATCTTAAATTCCATTTTAGGCTGGGACAAGCAGGAGAACTGTGCAAGCACCTAGTCCAGGCAATGGGCAGGGTATCTCTGGGTCACTCCCAGCCAGCTGGTACCACCTCCACAAATCTCTGTTCCCACAGGGGCACCATGCACAGGGCATTCCCTCCCAGGGGGTCTGTGCCTGGGAGCACCAGGCATGGGGCATCCCCTCCCAGGGGGTCTGTGCTCAGGGGTACAGTGCACAGGACATCCCCTCCCATGGGGTCTGTGTTTGGGCATACCATGCATGTTGACGGGCTGGGACATGCTCACCTTGCTGCACTGTCTGCTCAGCAGCCAGCAGCACCTGGGGGAGCATTTCCCCAAACTGGGGACAGGGAGAGCTCTGCCCCACAGTGGCACTCACAGCAGGGCTTGCGGCTCTGGCCGTGGGGTGGTGGGAGGGATGGTGACCCCTCTGCACCATGCTCAGAGACAGAGGACCTGTGGCCATGTCCCTTCAGTGCCATCTCAGTGGGCTGTGGAGGAATGAGCAGGACTCGCTGATGGAGATTTCGGCAGTGAGGGATGACGGGGACTTCCAGGGGAAATACCTCACACAGGTCACCCTTGCCGGCGTCTGTGCCCGTGTCTCCCCCCTGAAGGGCGCCCAGCAACACCCTGGCGAGGGGGGCTGGCCCACCTTCGCCTTCACTGTGCGCTGGGACAAGTTCTCCAGTAAGTGCTGGGACACCTGGGGATGGCACCATGGGGGCACTGGGAACCGCAGAGGCGGCCAGCAGGATTTTTCCTCTGCTGGAAAGTCTACTGGGTAATGCTTTGGTACAGCTAAGCAGAGGGAGGCAGTGGTGCCTGCTCGGCATGGGGCTAACAGGTGATGCTGGGCTCGCATGGGGAAGCTCCTCCTCACCCAGCATCTTTGCACCCATCCCTGCCGGGCAGCCCAAGATGACGGTGGTGGGTCTGGACCCCGTTAGGTCACAGGGGATGCTGTGCCACAGAGACTGCCTTGCCCAAGGGAGCCGCTGAGGAAGGGCAGGTCCCCCCGGCACGGGTTGGGTGGGCGCATGGCTGTCAGAGCGGGAAGGCGGCTGTGACTGGGAGGACCCCAGGGAGGGGGAAGTAGCCAGCGAGCGTGGGTGCCATCCCCGCCGACCCCTCACCGAGCACTTCCCCCAGATGCCACCACCGCCTTCGCCGGGCAGTGCTTCGTGGACACGGGTGGAAAGGAGACGCTGACCACCATGTGGCTGCTGCGTGAAGCCGTTGGGTCCCTCGAGGAGGACTGGAAAGCCACGAGGTAGTGGGGGGACGTGGGGGGCAGCAGCCCCACAGAGGGGCCCTCCCCAGGACCCCTGAGGACAAGGATCTCCCTGGGTGGGGGGACTACCCCTGGGAACCCCCCAGCATGGGTTTGCAGCAGGGATGCCAATGCCTTCTGGCAAGGGGTTTGCCCTGGCCCGGGGCATCCGGCAGCTGCTTGAGGCAAGTTGGGGGGCATTTAGGGACAGCCCCGTCACCTGCCGGCACTGGCAGCTCTGAGTGTGTGGTGTCTGCAGGTCATCCCACAGGAACTCTCTGCTTCCCACAGGGTGGGCAGAAATGTCTTCACGCGCAAACGCACCCCGAAAGGAAAGATCCTGCCAATCTGGTCCCCATCCTGTGAGGATGCATCTTCACCCACCCCATGATGGCATGCTCCAGCTGCAGTCTGGCCCCCCCAAGGCAAGAAAAACTAGCCTCTCACATGAAAATAAAATGTAAAAATCATGTCAGCTGTGGCTGTCTTTTAAAAAACTGTCCTTGCTCCCCATGTGAGGCAGCTGCTGTTCCCACGGGTACCCCTGCAGAGACGAGGGCTCACCACTGCCCTTTTGCAGGGACATCTGGATCCTTCCCTGATTTCCCCCATCCAGCTCCCTGGGCTCATTTCCCATCTCATCCTAAACCTACCTTCAACCCTTTGCCATCACTCCCCACCTGCCTGCTGGTTGCAGAGGTGGCATCAGCATCCCAAATCCAGCTGCCTTCCTTGCAGTGCCTTCATACCCGTCCCCACCAGACACCTTTCCAGTCCCAGGACTTGGTGCTCCATAGAGTTGGGTGATGGAGGTAATGGTATCTGTAGATGTGAGATGTCGGTAAAGTGCTTCCCACGATCCGCACAGTACCTGAAGTAAAATGTGCACAGTTAAATCTCCCACTCCATCACATCCCATTACATCCCATCCCATCCCATTGCATCCCATCGCATCACATCCCATCATGTCCCCCTGGTTTACAGCCAGGGATTTTACCCTTCTCTGCTGCTGCATTTCGGCAGTGCCACTCTATCTGCCTCTGTGGACACCTGCCAAGCCTAGTCAGCTCTTTTGACACAAAGTTTTTGGCAGGTCCATGGGTGAAGACAAAGCCTCTTGCAGAAGCATTACAAATATAACCCAGCCCCGGGGATGCCAGCACACTATCCCTACAGCCTGTCAAGCCTGGCCCAGCACCAGCGAGTCTGGTACGTGCTGCCGTGACGTGGAGTGGTGGCTGCCACCTCCCTGGCACCTCAAACAGGGCAGCTTGTCCCTGCCAAACACCACAGAAAGGTAGGGGCTGGTGTCAGGGCAAAAGGATGGAGCGTGGCATCGAGGGCAAGAGCAAGAGATCCCCCGAGGGCGGCATTTCTCAGGTCCCTATGATAAGCCTGTGAGTTTGGGACTGTAAAAGGTGACAAGGAGGAGTGATGTTCTAGGAGAAGGGTGGCTTCTGCTCACCCCAGCCTTTGGGACCATCTAGACTGGAGGAAGAGGCGCCGAGCAGCAGCAGCAGCAGGGTCCCAGGGTATGCCGAGGGTTGTGGCAGGCACTGAGTGGTGCTGCCCCAGGGTGGGAGTCCTCCACCCCCAGGACACACAGCACAGCCCTGCTGCCATCCAGTGCCCCAGACACTGCTGTCCTGGAAACAGCATGTGTTTCTGCAGCTGAAGTCCACCTTAATTTTCAGTTGCCCATAGCCCCATGCCTGCTTCTGCCACTGCAGTGAGCAGAGAAGCAGCTCAGGAGCACAGGGACAGTGCATGCTGTGTTTTGTACATCCAAAGCCCATAAGAGCAGCAAATAGAAGAGGTGGAAATACAAGGCTGGTTAGCATGCTGGGTGTATTTAGCAAACACACTCACCTGGACCCCAATACCCCTCTATGGTTACTTCTTCCTCTAATTCTTGTAGCAAAAGCAGCAAAATTAGCAGCTGATACCCAGGAGATGCTGGGGAAATGTTATTGCTGCTAAAGCTGAAGGCACTTGCGAGCCCTCCCTCCCATGCAGTGCTGCAGCTGCTGCAGCTTGCCCCTGCCAGGGATGCCCTGGCACCACTTGGGTGACACCCTGGTCAGGCAGTGGCACCAGCAAAGCAGGGAGCGATTAAATGTTTAAGCAGGTAATAACTTCCAGCCTGTGTGCACAGGAGGTGGATGTCCAAGGAAGGTAGTTGGTGCTTTCCAGGTTGCTATAAGGGCCTTAAAAAAAAGCCCTCACCCCCGCCTCTCTCCACAGCCGTGCCCATCCCTGCATTCCTCCGGCACTGCCCAGGTCACGCAGACCTCCTCGCCTCGCCTGTCCTGTCCTGGGCACCCTGCCACCAGGCCACCCGCCCTGCAGCTGCCAGTCTGGTGCCCACGGGGCTCCAGTTACAGCCCTATAAAGGGGGCCGGGGTGCAGGGCTGGCAGGGAGTTGTGCTGGATGCTTCGCAGCCCCGCGACCATGGGGAGCAGTGCCTTTGCCCTGGCCCTCGCCCTGGTCCTGGCGGCGTGCGTCACCTCTGCGGAGAGGAAGGTACGGGGATGGGTGGTGACGGGGACATGCTGGCATCCTACGAGATCCCAAAGACTGCTGCTGGGGCTGCAGTGCTCAGCACGGAGCTGGGGCCGGTCTGCTGGAGCTGGTGGGACCAGCACTACGCAGTGGAGAGGCTGGGAGGGAGGGACCGCTCCTGCAAGGATGCTCCTCACTGTGGGAATCCGCCCAGAGACAGGCAAACAGAGCCATGCCCCAGAGAAAACCCATTTCCCACCAAGCACACAGGCAATGCAGAACACACCCTCTGCTTTAGCACGGGGAAAGACCCGCTCTCCCGTGGGTGGCAGCAGCAAACAGCCCAGAGCAGCGGTTGGGCTGAAGGCAATCAGTGCCACGAGTGCCATGCTCGTGCCGAGGCGGCGATGCCGGTGGCACCAGCTTCACACAGGGTCCATGGTGCGTCCCCCAGTGTTGCAGGCATCCCTGGGCAGAGCCAGGGTGGTGGGGCAGGAACAGGATGCCCCCCCCCGGCTGGCCGGGCAGCCCAAGCCGCAGTGCTGGCCTTGCAGTGCCTCCTCTCCGGGTCGTGGCGGAGCGACACTGGCTGCCGGATGGTCGTGTCCGTCCTCAGCAAGGACGGCAGATTCTCCGGTTCCTACCTGCCGGGGCCTGCCGCCGGCAACTCTGAAATCCTCACTTCACCACTGGAGGGGTCCCAGCAGGATGCGAGGTTGGTCCCGCATCCCACCTTCTCCTTCATCGTGCACTGGCAGCTCCGAGGTAGGCAGGAGGGGGCCATCACCCTGCAGCGGGGATGCCAGAGGGATGCAGCCGGGGGTGGCTTCGTGCCTCACCACCCCAACTCATGCCACCTTGGACTCTTCCAGACTCGGACACAACCCGGACGACTGCCTTCCTGGGCCAGTGCTACACCGGCACCAATGGGGAAGAGACCCTGCATGCCCTGTGGCTCCTGCGAGAGGCGGCCGACAGCCCCACTGAGGACTGGAAAGCCACCCGGTGAGCACCGGGTCCCAGCAACTGCTGTGCCAAGCTTTCCTGCACCCCGGGCTGGAGAAGGGAGAAATCCCACGGGATGAGGCATGGCAGGACCAGGAGGGTGAAATGGGTTTGTCACCGATGACAAGCAGGGGCTAAGGAGCATCCCTGTGACCTGGCCACCCCCTGCATCCCAGCTGTGCCCCAGGGTAGGTGACCCCAGGATGGTGTTTGACCCCAGCCAGACCCCCCCCCAGGACTCCCTTGCACTCTCCCCACCAGGAAGAGAGCAGGACATGGTGCCAGCACCCAGCACAGCCACCACTACAGGGTGTTGGAGCCTGGGACAACCCACTTGGCACCCACCAAGGCAGCGGGGAACACAGTCCCCCCCCTTGGGTTTCCCCTCTACTCTCCACCACAGCGTAGGTGACCCTGGCTGGGTGAACCACAGTGATTTGGGGTTTCCTGCAGGGTTGGCACCAGCATTTTCACCCGAATAAAATAACAGCAAATGGGGAAATCCAGGAGGCCCAAGACCGCAAGGAGATGGTGCTTCCCCCAGCCAGGCTCTGCCCACGCTGACGTGCTGCATTTCAGCAGCTCTCTGCCTGCAGGTTCATGCTTTCCCAGGCAAGTTCAGCCCAGCATGAAGGCTGGGCACCAGGTGAAAAATAAAAGGTTTCTTTGGCAATACAGGACTTGGGTCTGGTTTCTGCCCTGCCTTAAACCTGCAGGGTTTGTCTTGCCCCGCAGCCACCCTCCTGTGGGGAGGATTCATGCAGCATCACCGAGGGCAGCGTGATCCCTGGGGATGGGGGCTGTCCCATGTCCTCTCCCTGGCAGTGTGAAGCAGTGCTGCACCTACAATCCTGCCGCTGTGCTGTGGGTAAGATGTCCCTCAGGGTCCCTCCCAAATACCCCCAGGGATGCAGGGCAAACCAGGCTGCGACCAGGCAGTGGGATGAGGCACAGCCTTGGTGGGATGCCATGGGCAGCGTGTCCCCGGGCTGCAGAGCAGGCTCCAGGCAGAGCTTTCCCCGTGTGAGCAGAGCAGAGGAAGTTTCTTGGGCGCCTGAATGCTCAGGGCGGCTGCAAATGGCTTTTGCAGAGCCAGCAGACTCCCGTTCCCAGCCCCGGCGGATGCACTGCGGCGGCTAGCTGCCAACTGCCCTCCTGCCCCAGGGATTGGGAAAGCTCCCAAACAGCCCATCCCAAGAGAGACCCCTCGGCGTGGCCATGTCCCCTGAGCAATGCACATGTGGGGGTCTCCAGTGAAGCCCCTGCGGCACCACGCGTGGCCAAGGAAAGGGAAGAGGGGAAGGACGCATCTGGCACTGGCTGGGTTTTTTTCAGGCATCCCAGCTCAACCTCTCTGCTTTCTGCCTCAGACGCCTTGCCAAAGCGGTGCTGACATGACCGGCTCGCTTGGGGGTTCCGCGGCCCCTGGGCTGAGGTGCCCCGTTTCAGGAGCTGGGGGAAGGCAGTGGCTCCATTGCTGTATTTCCAGTTGCTTTTTTAACCTGGCGCTCAGATTTCTGATGTTTTTTCTGTTTCTACCAATACCCAGCAGCTGGTGCTAGTGGATAAAAACAGGATGGATGCTGACATGGGGTTTAGGTTTCCCTTAGACAGGAAGGCATGTCTTACTTCTGCTACTGACTGAAATTCCCACCTCTGAGAAACCCTGACTCCTACAAAAAAAAGGAAAACCTGATTTCTTTAAAGCTGTGAGCAGGAGGTGTTTCGTACCGCCCACACAGCCCAGGCCCTCCTGGGCAATAAGAGGCAAATTTCATTTCACGCTTTCATAACTTTCAGAATGTCACTACTGTGGAAAGGAGATGGCACTACTGACACTCAGGGAGTGACCAAGTAAAAAAGAGACGCTTTCCATTTGGCAACACCTGTACGGCACTTGCCAAGGGCTGAGCAGAACATTTTGACCTTGAAGTCTCATGTTTCTCATCTGTTGGCATACTCCCACAATGCTTGATGCAGGCACCTTCTGGGCCGTGCATGAGATACGGCTCAACTTTGGGAATAACAGAGGGAACATGGTGGGGGTGGGGCGAGCAGGGACCGTCCCACCACCCTCAGCCAGAGCGCGGGGCCCTGTGTGCATGCAAGCAGCACCGATGCACACACAGCCTGCACCCTGATCCCTGCAGTGTGCAAGGGAGAAAGGTGTCGCGGAGGGTCTGCAGCAAGGAGGTGGAGGAGGGCAGCAGAAATACCAGGCCCCTCCTGCTCCTCTGCTTGATGGAAACAAGGTGTGAGCCTCCTCGGCTGGAGGACTCATTCTGGGCATTTTTGTCATCGCTGCCCTTTAACCCAAGGTGTGAGGCATAGGCTGGGCATCCTTCCTCCTGCTGGCTCAGAGCCGCTCGCTGTGAGACCAGCACGAGAAACAGAATGCGATGAAAAACAGCAGTCCGGGGCAGCACGGGCTGAGACTGCAGAGCAACCATCCCCACAAGTCCCAGCGCAGACAGGTCCCCAGTGCACTACAGGGACCAGCTCTGGGCTCTGCGAAATCCCAGCCCCTGCTGCAAGCTTTCCGCACGGAAGGTCCGTGCTGGCTGGCGCAGGCAGCACCTGGCAGCAGGAGCGCGTGTTGGGCTCCGTTAGACGTGGAGCCCGCTGCGCTCGCCGGGCTCCCTGCCTGCTCTCCCAGAGCTCACTCCCCTCCTGACATTTGGCCAAGCAAGCCGGACTGCTGCGGAGCACCGTGCTGATCCCATCACCCCTGGCCAAACACCGGTTCTGGTGGCCGCTCCCTGCTTTGCTGGCAACACCACTGCATAAAATGAAGCGAAAGCAAGGACGGGGTCCTGGACCCTCCTGCCACCGCACACAGCTCCTGGGGGAAGAGGTCCAGTGGTTCCCTGGGGATGCTCAAGGGCTGTCTGCCCCGGCCAGGGCACAGCTACAACTTGATCCCGTTACGCTGCCTGTCCCGGGACAGGGCCTGTGGCTGAGCAGCCCTATGCCTGTCTCTCCTCCTCAGGCGGAGACGACACAACGATTGATTTTATGTCTTGATCTCCAGAACAAGCACTCTTTGCTTCTCCGGTGGGTTGCAAGCACGGTGCTGCTGGCACCCATCACCCCACGGCTGGGCTCCCGCACCCCCAAATCCCACGCTGGGCTCCCGCACCCCCAAAGCCCATGCTGGTCTCCACACCCCAAACCCCACGCTGGGCTCCCGCACCCCCAAACCCCACGCTGGGCTCCCGCACTCCTAAACCCCACGCTGGGCTCCCGCACCCCCAAACCCCACGCTGGGCTCCCGCACCCCCAAACCCCACGATGTGCTTTCACACTCCAAACCCCACGCTGGGCTGCCGCACCCACAAACCCCACGCTGGGCTCCCGCACCCCCAAAACCCACACTCGGCTCCTGCAATCCTAAACCCCATGCTGGGCTCCCGCACCCCCAAAGCCCATGCTGGTCTCCATACCCCAAACCCCACGCTGCACTCCCACACCCCCAAATCCCACACTGGGCTCCCGCACCCCCAAACCCCACGCTGGGCTCCACACCCCCAAACCCCACGCTGGGCTCCCGCACCCCCAAACCCCACGCTGGGCTCCCACACCCCCAAACCCCACGCTGGGCTCCCACACCCCCAAACCCCACGCTAAGCTACAGCACCCCCAAAACAAACGCTGGGCTTCCGCACCCCCAAACCCCACGCTGGGCTCCACACCCCAAACCCCACGCTGCACTCCCGCAACCATAAGCCCCATGTTGGGCTCCAGCACTCCCAAACCCCGCGCTGGGCTCCAAACCCCCAAACCCCACGCTGGGCTCCCGCACCCCCAAACCCCACGCTGGGCTCCCGCACCCCCAAACCCCACGCTGGGCTCCCGCACCCCAAACCCCACGCTGGGCTGCCGCACCCCCATACCCCGTACGGGGCTCCCGCACCCCCAAACCCCACGCTGGGCACCCCGCACCCACAAACCCCACCCTGGGCTCCTGCACCCCCAAACCCGACACTGGGCTCCCACACTCCCAAACCCCACGCTGGGCTCCACAACCCAAACCCCACGCTGGGCTCCCGCACCCCCAAACCCCACGCTGGGCTCCCGCACCCCCAAACCCCACGCTGGGCTCCCGCACCCGTAAACCCCACGCTGGGCTCCCGCACCCCTTAACCCCACGCTGGGCTCCGGCACCCCCAAACCCCACGCTGGGCTCCCACACCCCCAAACCCCACGCTGGGCTCCCGCACCCCCATACCCCGTGCTGGGCTCCCACACTCCTAAACCCCACGCTAAGCTACAGCACCCCCAAACCCGACACTGGGCTCCCACACTCGCAAACACCACGCTGGGCTCCACAACTCAAACCCCACGCTGGGCTCCCACACCCCAAACCCCACGCTGGGCTCCCGCACCCCCAAACCCCACGCTGGGCTCCCGCACCCCCAAACCCCACGCTGGGCTCCCACACTCCTAAAACCCACACTGGGCTGCAACACCCCCAAATCCCACGCTGGGCTCCCGCTCCCCCAAACCCCACGCTGGGCTCCCACACTCCTAAACCCCACGCTGGGCTCCTGCACCCCCAAAGCCCACGCTGGGCTCCCGCACTCCTAAACCCCACGCTGGGCTCCTGCACCCCAAAACTCACGCTGGGCTCTCGAACCCCCAAACCCCACGCTGGGCTCCTGCACCCCAAAACTCACGCTGGGCTCTCGAACCCCCAAACCCCACGCTGGGCTGCAACACCCCCAAACCCCACACTGGGCTTCCGCTCCCCCAAACGCCACGCTGGGCTCCCCACACTCCTAAACCCCACGCTGGGGTCCTGCACCCCAAAACCCCACGCTGGGCTCCCGCACTCCTAAACCCCACGCTGGGCTCCTGCACCCCAAAACTCACGCTGGGCTCTCGAACCCCCAAACCCCACGCTGGGCTGCAACACCCCCAAACCCCACACTGGGCTTCCGCTCCCCCAAACGCCACGCTGGGCTCCCACACTCCTAAACCCCACGCTGGGGTCCTGCACCCCAAAACCCCACGCTGGGCTCCCACACCCCTAAACCCCACGCTGGGCTCCCGCACCCCCAAACCCCACGCTGGGCTCCACACCCAAAAACCCACGTACGGGACTCCCGCACCCCCAAACCTCACGTTGCGCTCCCACACTCCTAAACCCCACGCTGGGCTACCGCACCCCAAACCCCACGCTGGGCTCCCACACCCCCCAACCCCCCCAAAGCCCACGCTGGGCCCCCGCACCCCCAAACCGCACGCTGGTCTCCATAGCCCAAAACCCACGTATGGGGCTCCCACACCCCAAAACCCCACGCTGGGCTCCCACACTCCTAAACCCCACGCTGGGCTCCTGCACCCCAAAACCCCACGCTGGGCTACCGCACCCCCAAACCCCACGTTGGGCTGCAACACCCCCAAACCCCACGCTGGGCTTCCGCTCCCCCAAACCCCACGTTGGGCTGCAACACCCCCAAACCCCACGCTGGGCTCCGGCACCCCCAAACCCCACGCTGGGCTCCACACCCCAAACCCCACGCTGCACTCCCGCACCCCCAAACCCCACGCTAGGCTCCACACCCAAAAACCCACGTACGGGACTCCCGCACCCCCAAACCTCACGCTGGGCTCCCACACTCCTAAACCCCCACGCTGGGCTCCTGCACCCCAAAACCCCACGCTGGGCTCCTGCACCCCGAAAACTCACGCTGGGCTCCCACACCCCCAAACCCCACGCTGGGCTCCACACCCCAAACCCCACGCTGGGCTCCCGCACCCCCCATACCCCGTGCTGGGCTCCCACACTCCTAAACCCCACGCTAAGCTACAGCACCCCCAAACCCGACACTGGGCTCCCACACTCGCAAACACCACGCTGGGCTCCACAACTCAAACCCCACGCTGGGCTCCGCACCCCCATACCCCGTACGGGGCTCCCGCACCCCCAAACCCCACGCTGGGCTCCAGACCCCAAACCCCACGCTGGGCTCCCGCACCCCCAAACCCCACGCTAGGCTCCACACCCCAAAACCCACGTATGGGGCTCCCGCACCCCCAAACCCCACGCTGGGCTCCCGCACTCCTAAACCCCACGCTGGGCTCCTACACCCCCAAACCCCACGCTGGGCTCCACATCCCAAAACCCCACGCTGGGCTCCCGCACCCCCAAACCCCACGCTGGGCTCCCACACCCCTAAAACCCCACGCTGGGCTCCCGCACCCCCAAACCCCACGCTGGGCTCCCACACCCCAAACCCCACGCTGGGCTCCCGCACCCCCAAACCCCACGCTGGGCTCCCACACTCCTAAAACCCACACTGGGCTGCAACACCCCCAAATCCCACGCTGGGCTCCCGCTCCCCCAAACCCCACACTGGGCGCCGGCACCCCCAAACCCCACGCTGGGCTCCCACACTCCTAAACCCCACGCTGGACTCCTGCACCCCAAAACCTCACGCTGGGCTCCCACACCCCCAAACCCCACGCTGGGCTCCCGCACCCCCAAACCCACGCTGGGTTCCACACTCGAAACCCCACACTGGGCTCCCGCACCCCCAAACCCCACGCTGGGCTCCCACACCCCCAAACCCCACGATGGGCTGCAACACCCCCAACCCCCCAAACCCCACGCTGGGCTCCCACACCCCTAAAACCCCACGCTGGGCTCCCACACCCCCAAACCCCACGCTGGGCTCCACACCCCAAAACCCCACGCTGGGCTCCCGCACCCCCAAACCCCACGCTGGGCTCCCACACCCCTAAAAACCCCACACTGGGCTCCCGCACCCCCAAACCCCACGCTGGGCTCCCACACTCCTAAACCCCACGCTGGGCTCCTGCACCCCCAAAGCCCACGCTGGGCTTTCACACTCCAAACCCCACGCTGGAATCCCGCACCCCACAAACCCCACGCTGGGCTCCACACCCCAAACCCCACGCTGGGCTCCCGCACCCCCCAAACCCCACGCTGGGCTCCCACACCCCAAACCCCACGCTGGGCTCCCGCACCCCCAAACCCCACGCTGGGCTCCCGCACCCCCAAACCCCACGCTGGGCTCCCGCACTCCTAAACCCCACGCTGGGCTCCCACACCCCTAAAACCCCACGCTGGGCTCCCGCACCCCCAAACCCCACGCTGGGCTCCCGCACCCCCCAAACCCCACGCTGGGCTCCCGCACCCCCAAACCCCACGCTGGTCTCCCGCACCCCCAAACCCCACGCTGGGCTCCCGCACTCCTAAACCCCACGCTGGGCTCCCACACTCCAAACCCCACGCTGGGCTCCTGCACCCCAAACCCGACGTTGGACTCCTGCACCCCGAAACCTCACGCTGGGCTCCCGCACTCCTAAACCCCACGCTGGGCTCCCACACCCCCAAAACCCCACGCTGGGCTCCCGCACCCCCAAACCCCACGCTGGGCTCCCGCACTCCTAAACCCCACGCTGGGCTCCCACACCCCTAAAACCCCACGCTGGGCTCCCGCACCCCCAAACCCGATGCTGGGCTCCCGCACCCCCAAACCCGACGCTGGGCTCCCGCACCCCCAAACCCCACGCTGGGCTCCCGCACCCCCCAAACCCCACGCTGGGCTCCCGACCCCCCCAAACCCCACGCTGGGCTCCCGCACCCCCAAAACCCACGCTGGGCTCCCGCACCCCCAAAACCCACGCTGGGCTCCCGCACCCGTAAACCCCACGCTGGGCTCCCGCGCCCACAAACCCCACGGTGGGCTCCCACACCCCAAAACCCCACGCTGGGCTCCCGCACCCCCAAACCCCACGCTGGGCTCCCGCACCCCAAAACCCCACGCTGGGCTCCCGCACCCCCAAACCCCACGCTGGGCTCCCGCACTCCTAAACCTCACGCTGGGCTCCCACACCCCAAAACCCCACGCTGGGCTCCCGCACCCCCAAATCCCACGCTGGGCTCCCGCACTCCTAAACCCCACGCTGGGCTCCCGCACTCCTAAACCCCACGCTGGGCTCCCACACCCCTAAAACCCCACGCTGGGCTCCCGCACCCCCAAACCCCACGCTGGGCTCCCGCACCCCCAAACCCCACGCTGGGCTCCCGCACCCCCAAACCCCACGCTGGGCTCCCGCACCCCCAAACCCCACGCTGGGCTCCCGACCCCCCAAACCCCACGCTGGGCTCCCGCACCCCCAAACCCACGCTGGGCTCCCGCACTCCCAAATCCCACGCTGGGCTCCCGCACCCGTAAACCCCACGCTGGGCTCCCGCACCCCTTAACCCCACGCTGGGCTCCGGCACCCCCAAACCCCACGCTGGGCTCTCGAACCCCCTAATCCCACGCTGGGCTCCCGCACTCCTAAACCCCACGCTGGGCTCCCACACCCCCAAACCCCACGCTGGGCTCCCGCACCCCCCAAATCCCACGCTGGGCTCCCGCACTCCTAAACCTCACGCTGGGCTCCCGCACTCCTAAACCCCACGCTGGGCTCCCCACACCCCTAAAACCCCACGCTGGGCTCCCGCACCCCCAAACCCCACGCTGGGCTCCCGCACCCCCAAACCCCACGCTGGGCTCCCGCACCCCCAAACCCCACGCTGGGCTCCCGCACCCCCAAACCCCACGCTGGGCTCCCGACCCCCCCAAACCCCACGCTGGGCTCCCGCACCCCCAAACCCCACAGTGGGCTTCCGCTCCCCCAAACGCCACGCTGGGCTCCCACACTCCTAAACCCCACGCTGGGGTCCTGCACCCCAAAACCCCACGCTGGGCTCCCACACTCCTAAACCCACGCTGGGCTCCCGCACCCCCAAACCCCACGCTGGGCTCCCGCACTCCTAAACCCCACGCTGGGCTCCCGCACTCCTAAACCGCACGCTGGGCTCCTGCACCCCAAACCCGACGTTGGACTCCTGCACCCCGAAACCTCACGCTGGGCTCCCGCACCCACAAACCCCACAGTGGGCTCCACACCCCCAAACCCCACGCTGGGCTCCCGCACCCCCAAACCCCACGCTGGGCTCCCGCACTCCTAAACCTCACGCTGGGCTCTCACACCCCAAAACCCCACGCTGGGCTCCACACCCCCAAACCCCACGCTGGGCTCCTGCACTCCTAAACCTCACGCTGGGCTCCCACACCCCCAAAACCCCCACGCTGGGCTCCCGCACCCCCAAACCCCACGCTGGGCTCCCGACCCCCCAAACCCCACGCTGGGCTCCCGCACCCCCAAACCCCACAGTGGGCTTCGGCTCCCCCAAACGCCACGCTGGGCTCCCACACTCCTAAACCCCACGCTGGGGTCCTGCACCCCAAAACCCCACGCTGGGCTCCCACACTCCTAAACCCACGCTGGGCTCCCGCACCCCCAAACCCCACGCTGGGCTCCCGCACTCCTAAACCCCACGCTGGGCTCCCGCACTCCTAAACCGCACGCTGGGCTCCTGCACCCCAAACCCGACGTTGGACTCCTGCACCCCGAAACCTCACGCTGGGCTCCCGCACCCACAAACCCCACAGTGGGCTCCACACCCCCCAAACCCCACGCTGGGATCCCGCACCCCCCAACCCCACGCTGGGCTCCCGCACTCCTAAACCTCACGCTGGGCTCTCACACCCCCAAAACCCCACGCTGGGCTCCACACCCCCAAACCCCACGCTGGGCTCCCACACCCCCAAAACCCCACGCTGGGCTCCTGCACTCCTAAACCTCACGCTGGGCTCCCACACCCCTAAAACCCCACGCTGGGCTCCCGCACCCCCAAACCCCACGCTGGGCTCCCACACCCCAAACCCCACGCTGGGCTCCCGCACCCCCCAAACCCCACGCTGGGCTCCCCACACTCCTAAACCCCACGCTGGGCTCCACACCCCCAAATCCCACGCTGGGCTCCCGCTCCCCCAAACCCCACACTGGGCGCCGGCACCCCCAAACCCCACGCTGGGCTCCCACACTCCTAAACCCCACGCTGGACTCCTGCACCCCAAAACCTCACGCTGGGCTCCCGCACCCCCAAACCCCACGCTGGGCTGCAACACCCCCAACCCCCCAAACCCCACGCTGGGCTCCAGCACCCCTAAAACCCCACGCTGGGCTCCCGCACCCCCAAACCCCACGCTGGGCTCCACACCCCAAAACCCCACGCTGGGCTCCCGCACCCCCAAACCCCACGCTGGGCTCCCACACCCCTAAAAACCCACGCTGGGCTCCCGCACCCCCAAACCCCACGCTGGGCTCCCACACTCCTAAACCCCACGCTGGGCTCCTGCACCCCCAAAGCCCACGCTGGGCTTTCACACTCCAAACCCCACGCTGGAATCCCGCACCCACAAACCCCACGCTGGGCTCCCACACCCCAAACCCCACGCTGGGCTCCCGCACCCCCAAACCCCACGCTGGGCTCCCGCACCCCCAAACCCCACGCTGGGCTCCCGCACTCCTAAACCCCACGCTGGGCTCCCACACCCCCAAAACCCCACGCTGGGCTCCCGCACTCCTAAACCTCACGCTGGGCTCCCACACCCCAAAACCCCACGCTGGGCTCCCGCACCCCAAAACCCCACGCTGGGCTCCCGCACCCCCAAACCCCACGCTGGGCTCCCGCACTCCTAAACCTCACGCTGGGCTCCCGCACTCCTAAACCCCACGCTGGGCTCCCACACCCCTAAAACCCCACGCTGGGCTCCCGCACCCCCAAACCCCACGCTGGGCTCCCGCACCCCCCAAACCCCACGCTGGGCTCCCGCACCCCCAAACCCCACGCTGGGCTCCCGCACCCCCAAACCCCACGCTGGGCTCCCGACCCCCCAAACCCCACGCTGGGCTCCCGCACCCCCAAACCCCACGCTGGGCTCCCGCACCCCCAAACCCCACGCTGGGCTCCCGCACCCGTAAACCCCACGCTGGGCTCCCGCACCCACAAACCCCACGGTGGGCTCCCACACCCCAAAACCCCACGCTGGGCTCCCGCACCCCCAAATCCCACGCTGGGCTCCCGCACCCCCAAATCCCACGCTGGGCTCCCGCACTCCTAAACCTCACACTGGGCTCCCACACCCCAAAACCCCACGCTGGGCTCCCGCACCCCCAAATCCCACGCTGGGCTCCCGCACTCCTAAACCTCACGCTGGGCTCCCGCACTCCTAAACCCCACGCTGGGCTCCCACACCCCTAAAACCCCACGCTGGGCTCCCGCACCCCCAAACCCCCACGCTGGGCTTCCGCACCCCCAAACCCCACGCTGGGCTCCCGCACCCCCAAACCCCACGCTGGGCTCCCGCACCCCCAAACCCCACGCTGGGCTCCCGACCCCCCCAAACCCCACGCTGGGCTCCCGCACCCCCAACCCCACAGTGGGCTTCCGCTCCCCCAAACGCCACGCTGGGCTCCCACACTCCTAAACCCCACGCTGGGCTCCCGCACCCCCAAACCCCACGCTGGGCTCCCGCACTCCTAAACCCCACGCTGGGCTCCTGCACTCCTAAACCCCACGCTGGGCTCCCGCACCCCAAACCCGACGTTGGACTCCTGCACCCCGAAACCTCACGCTGGGCTCCCGCACCCACAAACCCCACAGTGGGCTCCACACCCCCAAACCCCACGCTGGGCTCCCGCACCCCCAAACCCCACGCTGGGCTCCCGCACTCCTAAACCTCACGCTGGGCTCTCACACCCCAAAACCCCACGCTGGGCTCCACACCCCCCAAACCCCACGCTGGGCTCCTGCACTCCTAAACCTCACGCTGGGCTCCCACACCCCAAAACCCCACGCTGGGCTCCCGCACCCACAAACCCCACGCTGGGCTCCCGCACTCCTAAACCCCACGCTGGGCTCCCCACACCCCAAAACCCCACGCTGGGCTCCACACCCCCAAACCCCACGCTGGGCTCCCGCACCCACAAATCCCACGCTGGGCTTCCACACTCCAAACCCCACGCTGGGCTTCCACACCCCAAACCCCACGCTGGGCTCCCGCACTCCTAAACCCCACGCTGGGCTCCTGCACCCCAAAACTCACGCTGGGCTCTCGAACCCCCAAACCCCACGCTGGGCTGCAACACCCCCAAACCCCACGCTGGGCTTCCGCTCCCCCAAACGCCACGCTGGGCTCCCACACTCCTATACCCCACGCTGGGGTCCTGCACCCCAAAACCCCACGCTGGGCTCCCACACTCCTAAACCCCACGCTGGGCTCCCGCACCCCCAAACCCCACGCTGGGCTCCCACACTCCTAAACCCCACGCTGGGTTCCCGCACCCCCATACCATGTGCTGGGCTCCTGCACCCCAAAACTCATGCTGGGCTCCCGAACCCCCAAGCCCCACGCTGGGCTGCAACACCCCCAACCCCCCAAACCCCACGCTGGGCTCCGGCACCCCCAAACCCCACGCTGGGCTCCACACCCAAAAACCCACGTACGGGACTCCCGCACCCCCAAACCTCACGTTGGGCTCCCACACTCCTAAACCCCACGCTGGGCTCCCGCACCCCCAAACCCCACGCTGGGCTCCCACACCCCCAAACCCCCCCAAACCCCACGCTGGGCTCCCGCACCCCCAAACCCCACGCTGGGCTCCACAACTCAAACCCCACGCTGGGCCCCCGCACCCCCAAACCGCACGCTGGTCTCCATAGCCCAAAACCCACGTATGGGGCTCCCACACACCCAAACCCCACGCTGGGCTCCCACACTCCTAAACCCCACGCTGGGCTCCTGCACCCCAAAACCCCACGCTGGGCTCCCGCACCCCCAAACCCCACGTTGGGCTGCAACACCCCCAAACCCCACGCTGGGCTTCCGCTCCCCTAAACCCCACGTTGGGCTGCAACACCCCCAAACCCCACGCTGGGCTTCCGCTCCCCCAAACCCCACACTGGGCTCCACACTCCTAAACCCCACGCTGGGCTCCGGCACCCCCAAACCCCACGCTGGGCTCCACACCCCAAACCCCACGCTGCACTCCCGCACCCCCCAAACCCCACGCTGGGCTCCCACACTCCTAAACCCCACGCTGGGCTCCTGCACCCCAAAACCCCACGCTGGGCTCCTGCACCCCGAAAACTCACGCTGGGCTCCCACACCCCCAAACCCCACGCTGGGCTCCCGCACCCACGAACCCCACAGTGGGCTCCACACCCCCAAACCCCACGCTGGGCTCCCGCACCCCCAAACCCCACGCTGGGCTCCCCCACTCCTAAACCTCACGCTGGGCTCTCACACCCCAAAACCCCACGCTGGGCTCCACACCCCCAAACCCCACGCTGGGCTCCTGCACTCCTAAAACCTCACGCTGGGCTTCCACACCCCAAACCCCACGCTGGGCTCCCGCACTCCTAAACCCCACGCTGGGCTCCTGCACCCCAAAACTCACGCTGGGCTCTCGAACCCCCAAACCCCACGCTGGGCTGCAACACCCCCAAAACCCCCACACTGGGCTTCCGCTCCCCCAAACGCCACGCTGGGCTCCCACACTCCTAAACCCCACGCTGGGGTCCTGCACCCCAAAACCCCACGCTGGGCTCCCACACTCCAAAACCCCACGCTGGGCTCCCGCACCCCCAAACCCCACGCTGGGCTCCCACACTCCTAAACCCCACGCTGGGCTCCCGCACCCCCAAACCCCACGCTGGGCTCCCACACTCCTAAACCCCACGCTGGGTTCCCGCACCCCCATACCATGTGCTGGGCTCCTGCAACCCAAAACTCATGCTGGGCTCCCGAACCCCCAAGCCCCACGCTGGGCTGCAACACCCCCAACCCCCCAAACCCCACGCTGGGCTCCGGCACCCCCCAAACCCCACGCTGGGCTCCACACCCAAAAACCCACGTACGGGACTCCCGCACCCCCAAACCTCACGTTGGGCTCCCACACTCCTAAACCGCACGCTGGGCTCCGGCACCCCCAAACCCCACGCTGGGCTCCACACCCCAAAACCCCCACGCTGGGCCCCCGCACCCCCAAACCGCACGCTGGTCTCCATAGCCCAAAACCCACGTATGGGGCTCCCACACCCCAAAACCCCACGCTGGGCTCCCACACTCCTAAACCCCACGCTGGGCTCCTGCACCCCAAAACCCCACGCTGGGCTACCGCACCCCCAAACCCCACGTTGGGCTGCAACACCCCCAAACCCCACGCTGGGCTTCCGCTCCCCCAAACCCCACGTTGGGCTGCAACACCCCCAAACCCCACGCTGGGCTTCCGCTCCCCCAAACCCCACACTGGGCTCCACACTCCTAAACCCCACGCTGGGCTCCGGCACCCCCAAACCCCACGCTGGGCTCCACACCCCAAACCCCACGCTGCACTCCCGCACCCCCAAACCCCACGCTAGGCTCCACACCCAAAAACCCACGTACGGGACTCCCCGCACCCCCAAACCTCACGCTGGGCTCCCACACTCCTAAACCCCACGCTGGGCTCCTGCACCCCAAAACCCCACGCTGGGCTCCTGCACCCCGAAAACTCACGCTGGGCTCCCACACCCCCAAACCCCACGCTGGGCTCCACACCCCAAACCCCACGCTGGGCTCCCGCACCCCCATACCCCGTGCTGGGCTCCCACACTCCTAAACCCCACGCTAAGCTACAGCACCCCCAAACCCGACACTGGGCTCCCACACTCGCAAACACCACGCTGGGCTCCACAACTCAAACCCCACGCTGGGCTCCGCACCCCCATACCCCGTACGGGGCTCCCGCACCCCCCAAACCCCACGCTGGGCTCCAGACCCCAAACCCCACGCTGGGCTCCCGCACCCCCAAACCCCACGCTAGGCTCCACACCCCAAAACCCATGTATGGGGCTCCCGCACCCCCAAACCTCACGCTGGGCTCCCACACCCCAAACCCCACGCTGGGCTCCACACCCCAAAACCCATGTATGGGGCTCCCGCACTCCTAAACCCCACGCTGGGCTCCTACACCCCCAAACCCCACGCTGGGCTCCACATCCCAAAACCCCACGCTGGGCTCCCGCACCCCCAAACCCCACGCTGGGCTCCCACACCCCTAAAACCCCACGCTGGGCTCCCGCACCCCCAAAACCCACGCTGGGCTCCCACACCCCAAACCCCACGCTGGGCTCCCGCACCCCCAAACCCCCACGCTGGGCTCCCACACTCCTAAAACCCACACTGGGCTGCAACACCCCCAAATCCCACGCTGGGCTCCCGCTCCCCCAAACCCCACACTGGGCGCCGGCACCCCCAAATCCCACGCTGGGCTCCCACACTCCTAAACCCCACGCTGGACTCCTGCACCCCAAAACCCCACGCTGGGCTCCCACACCCCCAAACCCCACGCTGGGCTCCTGCACCCCCAAAACCCACGCTGGGTTCCACACTCGAAACCCCACGCTGGGCTCCCGCACCCCCAAACCCCACGCTGGGCTCCCACACCCCCAAACCCCACGCTGGGCTGCAACACCCCCCAACCCCCCAAACCCCACGCTGGGCTCCCACACCCCTAAAACCCCACGCTGGGCTCCCACACCCCAAAACACCACGCTGGGCTCCACACCCCAAAACCCCACGCTGGGCTCCCACACCCCCAAACCCCACGCTGGGCTCCACACCCCAAAACCCCACGCTGGGCTCCCGCACCCCCAAACCCCACGCTGGGCTCCCACACCCCTAAAAACCCACGCTGGGCTCCCGCACCCATAAACCCCACGGTGGGCTCCCACACCCCAAAACCCCACGCTGGGCTCCCGCACCCCCAAATCCCACGCTGGGCTCCCGCACTCCCAAATCCCACGCTGGGCTCCCGCACCCGTAAACCCCACGCTGGGCTCCCGCACCCCCAAACCCCACGGTGGGCTCCCACACCCCAAAACCCCACGCTGGGCTCCCACACCCCAAAACCCCACCCTGGGCTCCCGCACTCCTAAACCCCACGCTGGGCTCCCGCACTCCTAAACCCCACGCTGGGCTCCCACACCCCTAAAACCCCACGCTGGGCTCCCGCACCCCCAAACCCCACGCTGGGCTCCCGCACCCCCAAACCCCACGCTGGGCTCCCGCACCCCCAAACCCCACGCTGGGCTGCAACACCCCCAAACCCCACACTGGGCTTCCACTCCCCCAAACGCCACGCTGGGCTCCCACACTCCTAAACCCCACGCTGGGGTCCTGCACCCCAAAACCCCACGCTGGGCTCCCACACTCCTAAACCCCACGCTGGGCTCCCGCACCCCCAAACCCCACGCTGGGCTCCCGCACTCCTAAACCCCACGCTGGGCTCCTGCACCCCAAACCCGACGTTGGGCTCCTGCACCCCGAAACCTCACGCTGGGCTCCCGCACCCACAAACCCCACCCTGGGCTCCACACCCCCCAAACCCCACGCTGGGCTCCCGCACCCCCAAACCCCACGCTGGGCTCCCGCACTCCTAAACCTCACGCTGGGCTCTCACACCCCAAAACCCCACGCTGGGCTCCCGCACCCCCAAACCCCACGCTGGGCTCCTGCACTCCTAAACCTCACGCTGGGCTCCCACACCCCAAAACCCCACGCTGGGCTCCCGCACCCCCAAACCCCACGCTGGGCTCCCGCACTCCTAAACCTCACGCTGGGCTCCCACACCCCAAAACCCCACGCTGGGCTCCACACCCCCAAACCCCACGCTGGGCTCCCGCACCCACAAATCCCACGCTGGGCTCCCACACCCCCAAACCCCACGCTGGGCTCCCGCTACCCCAAACCCCACGCTGGGCTCCCCACACTCCTAAACCCCACGCTGGGTTCCCGCACCCCCATACCACGTGCTGGGCTCCTGCACCCCAAAACTCATGCTGGGCTCCCGAACCCCCAAGCCCCACGCTGGGCTGCAACACCCCCAAACCCCCCCAAACCCCACGCTGGGCTTCCGCACCCCCAAACCCCACACTGGGCTCCCACACCCCCAACCCCCCCAAACCCCATGCTGGGCTCCGGCACCCCCAAACCCCACGCTGGGCTCCACACCCAAAAACCCACGTACGGGACTCCCGCACCCCCAAACCTCACGTTGGGCTCCCGCACCCCCAACCCCCCAAACCCCACGCTGGGCTCCCGCACCCCCCAAACCCCACGCTGGGCTCCCACACCCCCAACCCCCCAAAACCCCACGCTGGGCTCCCGCACCCCCAAACCCCACGCTGGGCTCCACAACTCAAACCCCACGCTGGGCCCCCGCACCCCCAAACCGCACGCTGGTCTCCATAGCCCAAAACCCACGTATGGGGCTCCCACACCCCAAAACCCCACGCTGGGCTCCCACACTCCTAAACCCCACGCTGGGCTCCTGCACCCCAAAACCCCACGCTGGGCTACCGCACCCCCAATCCCCACGTTGGGCAGCAACACCCCCAAACCCCACGCTGGGCTTCCGCTCCCCCAAACCCCACACTGGGCTCCACACTCCTAAACCCCACGCTGGGCTCCGGCACCCCCAAACCCCACGCTGGGCTCCACACCCCAAACCCCACGCTGCACTCCCGCACCCCCAAACCCCACGCTAGGCTCCACACCCCAAAAACCCACGTACGGGACTCCCGCACCCCCAAACCTCACGCTGGGCTCCCACACTCCTAAACCCCACGCTGGGCTCCTGCACCCCCAAACCCCACGCTGGGCTCCTGCACCCCGAAAACTCACGCTGGGCTCCCACACCCCCAAACCCCACGCTGGGCTCCCGCACCCCCAAACCCCACGCTGGGCTCCCGCACCCCCAAACCCCACGCTGGGCTCCCGCACCCCCCAAACCCCACGCTGGGCTCCACACCCCAAACCCCACGCTGCACTCCCGCACCCCCAAACCCCACGCTAGGCTCCACACCCAAAAACCCACGTACGGGACTCCCGCACCCCCAAACCTCACGCTGGGCTCCCACACTCCTAAACCCCACGCTGGGCTCCTGCACCCCAAAACCCCACGCTGGGCTCCTGCACCCCGAAAACTCACGCTGGGCTCCCACACCCCCAAACCCCACGCTGGGCTCCCGCACCCCCCAAACCCCACGTTGGGCTCCCACACCCCCAAACCCCACGCTGGGCTCCCCCACCCCCAAACCCCACGCTGGGCTCCCACAACCCTAAAACCCCACGCTGGCCTCCCGCACCCCCAAATCCCACGCTGGGCTTCCACACTCCAAACCCCACGCTGGGCTCCCACACCCCAAACCCCACGCTGGGCTCCCGCACTCCTAAACCCCACGCTGGGCTCCTGCACCCCAAAACTCACGCTGGGCTCTCGAACCCCCAAACCCCACGCTGGGCTGCAACACCCCCAAACCCCACGCTGGGCTCCCGCTCCCCCAACCCTACGCTGGGCTCCCGCTACCCCAAACCCCACGCTGGGCTCCGGCACCCCCAAACCCCACGCTGGGCTCCCCCACCCCTAAACCCCACGCTGGGCTCTCACACCCCAAAACCCCACGCTGGGCTCCACACCCCCAAACCCCACGCTGGGCTCCTGCACTCCTAAACCTCACGCTGGGCTTCCACACCCCAAACCCCACGCTGGGCTCCCGCACTCCTAAACCCCACGCTGGGCTCCTGCACCCCAAAACTCACGCTGGGCTCTCGAACCCCCAAACCCCACGCTGGGCTGCAACACCCCCAAACCCCACACTGGGCTTCCGCTCCCCCAAACGCCACGCTGGGCTCCCGCACCCCCAAATCACTTGCTGGGCTCCTGCACCCCAAACCCCACGCTGGGCTCCCACACCCCCAAACCCCACGCTGGGCTCCCACACCCCCAAACCCCACGCTGGGCTCCCGCACCCCCAAACCCCACGCTGGGCTCCCGCACCCCCAAACCCCACGCTGGGCTCCCACACCCCATAACCCCACGCTGGGCTCCCGCACCCCCAAACCCCACACTGGGCTTCCGCTCCCCCAAACGCCACGCTGGGCTCCCGCACCCCCAAATCACTTGCTGGGCTCCTGCACCCCAAACCCCACGCTGGGCTCCCGCACCCCCAAACCCCACGCTGGGCTCCCGCACCCCCAAATCACTTGCTGGGCTCCTGCACCCCAAACCCCACGCTGGGCTCCCACACCCCCAAACCCCACGCTGGGCTCCCACACCCCCAAATCCCACGCTGGGCTCCCGCACCCCCAAACCCCACGCTGGGCTCCCGCACCCCCAAATCCCACGCTGGGCTCCCCACACCCCATAACCCCACGCTGGGCTCCCACACTCCTAAAACCCACACTGGGCTGCAACACCCCCAAATCCCACGCTGGGCTCCTGCTCCCCCAAACCCCACGCTGGGCTCCTGCACCCCAAACCCCACGCTGGGCTCCCGCACCCCCAAACCCCACGCTGGGCTCCCACACCCCAAACCCCACGCTGGGCTCCCGCACCCCCAAACCCCACGCTGGGCTCCCACACCCCCAAACCCCACGCTGGGCTCCCGCACCCCCAAACCCCACGCTGGGCTCCCGCACTCCTAAACCCCACGCTGGGATGCAACACCCCCAAACCCCACGCTGGGCTGCAACACCCCCAAACCCCACGCTGGGCTCCTGCACTCCTAAACCCCACGCTGGGCTCCACACCCCAAACCTCACGCTGGACTCCTGCACCACGAAACCCCACGCTGGCCTCCCGCACCCCCAAACCCCACGCTGGGCTCCCGCACCCCCAAACCCCACGCTGGGCTCCCGCACCCCCAAATCCCACGCTGTGCTTTCACACTCCCAAACACCACGCTGGGCTCCCACACCCCAAAACTCACGCTGGGCCCCCGAACCCCCAAACCCCACGCTGGGCTCCCGCTCCCCCAAACCCCACGCTGGGCTCCCGCTCCCACAAACCCCACGCTGGGCTCCCGCACCCCCAAACCCCACGCTAGGCTCCACACCCAAAAACCCACGTACGGGACTCCCGCACCCCCAAACCTCACGCTGGGCTCCCACACTCCTAAACCCCACGCTGGGCTCCTGCACCCCAAAACCCCACGCTGGACTCCTGCACCCCGAAACCTCACGCTGGGCTCCCACACCCCCAAACCCCACGCTGGGCTCCCACACTCCTAAACCCCACGCTGGGCTCCCACACCCCAAAACTCACGCTGGGCTCTCGAACCCCCAAATCCCACGCTGGGCTCCCACACTCCTAAACCCCACGCTGGGCTCCCACACCCCCAAATCACGTGCTGGGCTCCTGCACCCCAAACCCCACGCTGGACTCCTGCACCCCGAAACCTCACGCTGGGCTCCCACACCCCCAAACCCCACGCTGGGCTCCCACACCCCCAAACCCCACGCTGGGCTCCACACTCCAAACCCCACGCTGGGCTCCCGCACCCCCAAACCCCACGCTGAGCTCCCGCACCCACAAATCCCATGCTGGGCTTCCACACTCCAAACACGACGCTGGGCTGCCGCACCCACAATCCCCACGCTGGGTTCCACACCCGAAACCTCACACTGGGCTCCCAAACCCCTAAAACCCCACGCTGGCCTCCCGCACCCCCAAACCCCACGCTGGGCTTCCACACTCCAAACCCCACGCTGGGCTCCCACACCCCAAACCCCACGCTGTGCTTTCACACTCCAAAACCCACGCTGGGCTCCCGCACTCCTAAAACCCACACTGGGCTGCAACACCCCCAAATCCCACGCCGGGCTCCCGATCCCCCAAACCCCACGCTGGGCTCCCGCTCCCCCAAACCCCACGCTGGGCTCCCACACTCCTAAACCCCACGCTGGGTTCCCGCACCCCCATACCACGTGCTGGGCTCCTGCACCCCAAAACTCATGCTGGGCTCCCGAACCCCCAAACCCCACGCTGGGCTGCAACACCCCCAAACCCGACGCTGGGCTTTGGCTCCCCCACACCCCACACTGGGCTCCACACTCCTAAACCCCACGCTGGGCTCCGGCACCCCCCAAACCCCACGCTGGGCTCCACACCCCAAACCCCACGCTGCACTCCCGCACCCCCAAACCCCACGCTAGGCTCCACACCCAAAAACCCACGTACGGGACTCCCGCACCCCCAAACCTCACGCTGGGCTCCCACACTCCTAAACCCCACGCTGGGCTCCTGCACCCCCAAACCCCACGCTGGGCTCCACACCCCAAAACCCACTTATGGGGCTCCTGCACCCACAAACCCCACGCTGGGCTCCCACACCCCCAACCCCCCAAACCCCACGCTGGGCTCCCACACCCCCAAACCCCACGCTGGGCTCCCACACCCCCAAACCCCACGCTGGGCTCCCGCACCCCCAAACCCCACGCTGGGCTCCCGCACCCCCAAACCCCACGCTGGGCTCCACACCCCAAAACCCCACGCTGGGCTCCCGCACCCCCAAACCCGACACTGGGCTCCCACAACCCTAAAACCCCACGCTGGCCTCCCGCACCCCCAAACCCCATGCTGGGCTCCACACCCGAAACCCCACGCTGGGCTCCCACACCCCAAAACTCACGCTGGGCTCCCGAACCCCCAAACCCCACGCTGGGCTCCCGCACCCCCAAACCCCACGCTGGGCTCCCGCACCCCCAAATCACGTGCTGGGCTCCTGCACCCCCCAACCCTACGCTGGGCTCCCACACTCCTAAACCCCACGCTGGGCTCCCACACTCCTAAACCCCACGCTGGGCTCCTGCACCCCAAAACCCCACGCTGGGCTCCCACACTCCTAAACCCCACTATGGGCTCCCGCACCCCCAAATCACGTGCTGGGCTCCTGCACCCCCAAACGCAACGCTGGGCTCCCACACCCCCAAACCCCACGCTAGGCTCCTGCACCCCAAACCCCACGCTGGGCTCCCACACTCCTAAACCCCACGCTGGGCTCCCACACTCCTAAACCCCACGCTGGGCTCCTGCACCCCGAAACCTCACGCTGGGCTCCCACACTCCTAAAACCCACACTGGGCTGCAACACCCCCAAACCCCACGCTGGGCTCCACACCCCAAAACCCACGTATGGGGCTCCTGCACCCACAAACCCCACGCTGGGCTCCCACACCCCCAACCCCCCAAACCCCACGCTGGGCTCCCACACTCCTAAACCCCACGCTGGGCTCCTGCACCCCCAAACCCCTCGCTGGGCTCCCGCACCCCCAAACCCGACACTGGGTTCCCACACCCCCAAACCCCACGCTGGGCTCCACAACACAAACCCCACGCTGGGCTCCCGCACCCCCAAACCCCACGCTGGGCTCCCACACTCCTAAACCCCACGCTGGGCTCCCGCACCCCCAAACCCGACACTGGGTTCCCACACCCCCAAACCCCACGCTGGGCTCCACAACAGAAACCCCATGCTGGGCTCCTGCACCCCCAAACGCAACGCTGGGCTCCTGCACCCCGAAACCCCACGCTGGGCTCCCGCACCCCAAACCCCACGCTGGGCTCCCACACTCCTAAACCCCACGCTGGGCTCCCGCACCCCCAAACCCCACGCTGGGCTCCCGCACCCCCAAACCCCACGCTGGGCTCCCACACTCCTAAACCCCACGCTGGGCTCCTGCACCCCAAAACCCCACGCTGGGCTCCTGCACCCCGAAACCCCACGCTGGGCTCCCGCACCCCCAAACCCCACGCTGGGCTCCCGCACCCCCAAACCCCACGCTGGGCTCCACACCCCTAAAACCCCACGCTGGGCTCCCGCACCCCCAAACCCCACGCTGGCCTCCCGCACCCCCCAAACCCCACGCTGGGCTCCCGCACCCCCAAACCCCACGCTGGGCTCCACACCCCCAAACCCCACGCTGGGCTCCACACCCCCAAACCCCACGCTGGGCTCCCGCACCCCCAAACCCCACGCTGGGCTCCCGCACCCCCAAACCCGACGCTGGGCTCCCGCACCCCAAAACCCAACGCTGGGCTCCTGCACCCCAAACCCCACGCTGGGCTCCCGCACCCCCAAACCCCACGCTGGGCTCCCACACCCCTAAAACCCCATGCTGGGCTCCCGCACCCCCAAACCCCACGCTGGGCTTCGCACCTGAAACCCCACGCTGGGCTCCGGCACCCACAAACCCCACGCTGGGCTCCCGCACCCCCAAACCCCACGCTGGGCTTCCACACTCCAAACCCCACGCTGGGCTCCCGCACCCCCAAACCCCACGCTGGGCTCCACACCCCAAACCACACGTTGGGCTCCCACACCCCCAAATCCCACGCTGGCCTCCCGCACCCCCAAATCCCACGCTGGGCTCCCAAACCCCCAATCCCCACGCTGGGCTGCCGCACCCCCAAACCCCACGCTGGGCTCCCGCACTCCTAAACCCCACGCTGGGCTCCCGCACCCCCAAACCCCACGCTGGGCTCCCACACCCCAAACCCCACGCTGGGCTCCCGCACCCCCAAACCCCACGCTGGGCTCCCGCACCCCCAAACCCCACGCTGGGCTCCACACCCCCAAATCCCACGCTGTGCTCCCGCACCCCCAAACCCCACGCTGGTCTCCCGCACCCCCAAACCCCACGCTGGGCTCCCGCACCCCCAAACCCCACGCTGGGCTCCACAGCCTGACCTCAGGGTCTTGCTAGTGCCTCCCAGAGCCCCAAAGACCCCAACCAAAGCTAGGGCCAAGCCCCGATTTAGCAACGACCCAGCAGGGAAGCCCCCCCCAGCAGAGGGGACGGGGCTGTTTTACCACCCCAGCTCTGCTCCGCTTCCTGCGATTGTGCAGCTCCCCCGTTGCGAAAGCGGCAGGCACCTTTACGAAAGCGGCAGGCACCTTTACGAAAGCGGCAGGCACCTTTACGAAAGCGGCAGGCAGAGACCGGCTCCTTGCTCTTCCTACCCGGGAAGCTGGTCACTTCCGCGGCGCCGGGCGCTTGCGTGCACGCCGGCCACAGGTGGTGTTTTCAAAAATGGTTCAAGAGCATTTTCGTAGCCTTGAAGCGGGGTGAGAGCAGAGCAACTGCCCCGCAAACTTGCACCCTGCCTCAACAAGCCCCCCCGCCCCGCTGCGCGGCCGCAGCCCCGGGAAGGGAAGGCAGCGCGCTCCCCTTCGTTAGGCTGCGAGAGCGGTCACCCCCCCGCCTCCCGTGCGTTCCTCCCACAATGGTCCCAGCCCCTGGTGCAGCCCCTACCCCCCACCCAGCAGCCCAGCCCCTCACTGAAATGACCACACAGGACAATCACATTGCTAGTATTTATTTAGAAGCTACTACTAAGGAAATTACTACTTGTTAACTCGATCTAGTTGAAGATGCCCCTGCTCATTGCACGGAGGGGTTAGACTAGATAACCTGTAAATGTGCATTCCCACCCAAACTATTCTATATGATTCTATGAAATTCCCTGAAGTAGGACAAGGAAAGATACTCAACAGGTACCACTAAAGTGCACTCTAGGAAAGACACCGCTCACCAGATTGAAAAGTTTCTGGTCAGCCCTGGGGAGGAAACAGTCTGCTAACTGCATCACCAGCCGATGCAGCAAAGCTCAGGCACACAAGGATGTAGCTTTGAAACCATTCTGTGGCCAGGAAAGCCATCAGAAGAGCAAGCAGGTCTGCTGCTCTCTGCTCCACGCACCCTCAGCAGTTGGGTTTGAGGTGTGCCTTCTCCCTGAGGCTCAGAAGCCCTTGCTCCCAGGGCTGCGGGAGACAAAAGACCCGACTGAAGGGAAAGACATGGCTTAGGAAGGACTCCACATTACCTTCTCTAGCCAGTCTGGAAGCTGTGCCCATGGCTCAGAACGCAGCAGGAACAGGCGACATTCATGGTCTGTCGCAATGTCGGGATCACTCCCCGTGAGGGCACTGAAGATTAGCTCACTATATCACACCTAGAAATCAGGCAACGCTGCAGGATTAAGAGGAGGGGACAAGGGACAAGGGACAAATGCTTGCAGCCACCAGTCACCATAAGAATTGCAGGACCTAGCCTGTTCACCTCCACCTGGGCAGGGAAGAAGCAGGGCAGGGGCCTCCATCACCAACTGCATCCAATCAGACCAAACACAGGTACCTCAGGCCCGACCACCTTCACCCCCCCATGCCACAGCCCACCCCTGCAAGCCACGGGACACACTCTGGGCTGCAGGCCACATCAAAAGTCACAGCAAAATTACCATCTTAGATAGACTTATACTATATCATACTATAGATACACACAGCAACATGTCAGAACCGGTCAACCCTAAAGCTATTCCTCCCTGCTAAACCCTCTAAGCTGACAGCAATCAGGAGACTATTCAGAAGAATCTACTTAGATGGATTACATGTTAAGGTAGCTGTTTGCCCCTTCCTGGCAAGGTGCCTGGCATTACCCCAAGAAGCAGGAGGCAGCACGGTCACATCCCATTGGGACTGTGATGCTCAATGATAACTGTGGCAGCGTGCTGGCTTTCCTCCTCCCTCTCGCCTTTCCACGTCAACACCACCACTGTTTGCACAGGGCTGCTCTCAACATGCTGCTCCTGAGGCTGGGGAGCGCCCGGCTCAGAGCCTTCTGCCATCGGAGGGTTGGAGGACAAGTTGCTGTCGACAGAAGAGCTGGGATCTGGGTTGGGAGCACTCTGCCCCTCTTCCCCGGAGGGATTGAAGCTGCCAGATGTCGAGGGTTCCTCCGGCTCTGAGCTGAGGTCCTCCAGCACAGCACCCTCCTGCACATCAGGTGCTACCTGGTTCGGGACCTGGTGGATGCGCTGTGTCTGAACTGCAAGAGAGTTACAGCCAGACGTGACATTCCCAGCCTCTCACCCTCCTCCTCTGAGCACGGGCCATCATGAGAGGGGAACAAAGTGTTCAACTAGGGATGCCTCCTGCCAGGGGAAGCCGGGAGAAGACACAGCACAGCTGCCAGTGCTCCAAGAGGGACTGGATGCCTTCAGTTCTTGTACCACCTCTGGCCCAGGGCCCTGGCCCCAGGCAGGCCTCTGCAACGGGGCTGAGGAAGGGTCCAGAGCTGGAGCAAGATGGCAAAGCCAAACCTAGTGGCCACCCCAGGCAAGGGGATGCTGGGTCGGAGGCGACCCAGAGTTCAGGCTGTCTCCGAGGACGGTGGTCTGCCCTGGAGGGCAGCGCTTTACCCGGAGCCACCCCTCACCCCCCCGGCACTCACCGCTGATCTCCAGCTTTCTCTCACCACTCTCAGGCGAGTGGACGTTGGGTGGGACCATGAGGCATAAGGACAGAACCATGACCTGGAAACAGAAAGAAGATCAGCACAGACCTCAGCAAAGGACATGCATAGGCATCATCAGCTGCAATAAACACCTCTCCCAAACTTATAAGGACAGCAGAGACCCCTTCACAAACACTTGGGGCTGAAGCCACTCACCGTGCCGCAGGTTGTTATTGTAGTTCTGGTTCTGGACTGTTTCATGGAGGCCCGCAGTTTCTGCAACTGCTTCAGCAGTGACCTGCAGGAGAGCAGGCAATGCAGGTTAATGCAGTGGCTGAACCAAGAGCCACACGCTGCCCTCCTCCCCGCTTTGCAGCCCAGAACAGGCCACAATCCCAAGGAGACAAACAGCCTTCTCCACCACATCTCCTGCCATCTCCAATAAGAAGAACTCACATGTTCTGCTTCTGCAGCAGCTGCACCTTCTTCTCCAGCTTCTGGTTCAGAGCAGTGCAGGCTGACAACCTTCCCAGGAAAGGTGAAGAGCATGGGGGAAAAACAGAGAGGTTTTGTTAGACAACAGCAGGGACCTCACCGGTACCGCCTACTCCTGATCCCTGGCAATGTGGTTAGCACAACTAATGCCATTTTATAAGATAAACAGCCATTCTCTGTGACTCAGTGGGTTATGTATTTGTTCCTGTACCCTCATTATCAGGCCCTGAAGGTCCTGTCCACCAAGTAGACAAACTAAACAGATTTCTTGTACCCCTCTCTGCCAGCGTCAAGGTTCCTGGGTGCCAGGCTGGTTACTCCGTTCCTCACCAGCCTTGAAGGTCCCAGGCACCCAGACAGCCCAGTGTTTTTGAAAACCCTGTCACAGAGCAGGGAACTGTAACAGCACACAGAGCACTGTCCACAAAATCAAGCAATTACAAGTCCTAAGGGGGAACTGGGACTGGAGCTGCTGCTGGACAGTGAGACCCACGATGCCTCCAGGCCAGGGACACCTCCACCATCATCTGCTTCCTCCCATGATTAAGGGAGTGATTTGTATAACTTTATATCATTTTCGAGTCTCGATTATGATCATTATACTGATAGAGAAAACTATGTATTAAGATCTGACCCAATCTGCAGAGGATCCAGGTGATTAGAAATCATGGCAAGTTGTATTAGGGTCTAGGTGATTAGAAATTATAAGTTAAGTTGTATTATAAATTCTGTATTATGCTGCTTAAAGATTGTGCTACATTGATTCTGCTTGTAGGAATCCCCTGCTGTTCTAATCATAAATTCTATGCTGTATTAATCATAATATGTTAAGAAAACAAAGCTTAAATTGAAACTACAATTTAGTGCCATCATCATTCTGCTAAGGATTCCTAAAAGAACCTGCCTGTCCCCTCAGTGTCGGGTGACACAGCTGTGTGCCTGTACCTGCGTTCCAGGTCATTCACATACATCCTCTTTGTGCGACGACTATCAGAGGCTAAATGCTTGCTCCGGATCCTCTGACGCACTTTCTTCAGAAGCTGCTCTTGAGCCTGCAAGGGTCATTTCTCGTTAGCAGCAACTCCAGGGTGGTGGCAATCCAGCCCTCACAAACCCAGCATACGTCTCAGTGCTGAGCCCACATGCTTTTGTCCTCTGTCCCTCCCACACCACTGAATGAACTGTAGGAGCTGCAAGGCAAACTCTGGCCTGCTGATGTGGCCAGCAGCTTCCCCTGTTGTAGCAAAAGTGAGGCATACCCAAGGGAGATGAAAAGCACGCAGCCACTAGGCAAGGGGGAAAAAATAGGTTGGAGGCACTTGTGGTGTAACTGCCTCCTGCAAGCAGCCATGCGCAGGGAGACTGACAGCAGCCAGGTCTCATTGCTCTTTGTATCTATCTGATTAGCAAAGCAAAGGCTGCTTTCCACGTGGACACTGCCCAGGCCTCGAAAGGAGGAAAAGGACACCAAGCCCTGCTGCACGCTGCCCTGAACAGAGCACCTGGGCACCAATGCTCTCATCAAGGCACCATCTTGTATTTTCGAACCCCTACTCTGGCTGAAATACTCGAGTGGTCTGTTTGGGAGTAACAGGCTGTAGCAAGGACTCACCTTGTTCAGTGGCTTATGGGTTGGCAATGTAACACCTTCTTTCGCCAGGAGCTGTCTCTCCTCCTCTGTAAGGACCAGCTTTGGGAACTAGAAAACAGCAAAAATACACCTGCTGAGATTGCAGAGTAAAGGCAGTCCACCCCAGGGCAGAGAGGGCATGCAGAAAGCACACAGAACTGGGGTCAGCAGTCCCAAAGCAGCATCACACTTCCCTCAGAGATATCCCTCACAGGAGCCAAGACAGGAGAGAAGGGAGATGTGACCAGAAGCAAAGGCTTGGACCCACATGCATGGCAGTGAGTACCTGCGGAAGCTCTGGTCCGGCATCCACAGCACCGGGGAAACTGGAGCTCTGTTCCTGTTCCAGTGCCTTGCTTGTGCCTTCCAAATCCATCCCTGTCCCTGGGGAAGGAAAGGAGAGTCAAGCACTGGGCCTTAGTGAGGCAGCACCTGATCAGCTTTGAGTTGCATGAAACCACAATTTTACAGCAGCAGAAAGCCACTAAACTTGGTGCTCTCCATCGCTGCCTGGCACTGATCCAAAAAAAACCCCAATGTGGGACTGCTTTTCTGCCTGTAGCCAGAACAAAAGGCCCATGCACATCACTTACCAAGGTCGACGGAAGCACCTCCTTGTGCCTTGCCAGACATCGTGCTTTCCTGCATAGGCCAATGCACACGGATGGAATAGTTGTGATCAGTGTACACAACAGCTGAGCTCCAAGAGCTGCTGGCAAGGTTGCTGTTAGGGCTACAGGATGGAAGCTGACCCTCAGAAGTGCCGCTGTCACTGTTGGCAGGCAAACAATCCAGTAGTGTGCCTGGCTCATCTGCAGAGGAGGTCATCAAGGAGCTGAAGAAGTCATCTATCTCCTTGTCTAGGTCCTGTGGAGAAAAAGTTTTTCCTGAGCAGGGAGCCAAACCTCCTGAACCACAACCCAGCAGCAATTCCTCCAGAAGAACTCACCTTGTCCTCTAGCATGTTCCAGTCTTGCATCAGATTGTTCTCCACCTGTGGGAGTTCAGGGCCAGGAACATCATCCTTGAGGAGGAAGTCAAGCAGCTCCTCACTTATAAGGGCAGGCAGATCCTTTGAGGATGACATCTGAGTAGGACACCCAAAGTGAGCACAGGCACAGGGGGAGACATAAGCACTCCTTCAAGATGTCCCTCAGCCCCTACAAACAACGCCAGCCCCTACAGACAACATCAGCCCCTACAGACAAAGTCTCTCCGTGCAACGGCAACAGCTGCCAGGGCCCTGCAGCAATGACCAGCCCAGGAGTACTTCCCCCGCAAGGCTATTATACCGGCACTGGTGGCCCCACCACACCAGTCTCCCCACCAGACTACGGGGACCCAGCCACAGGAGCCATGCTCCACCCAGAACGCAAAAGCCAGAGGAAGGTGAGGGAAAGTGGAAGGGCCCCAGACTTTCTGCTGTGGAGAGCATGCAAGACCCTGCCATTCCGCTGAAGCCCGAAGGTGCCGTTCCCCTGGCGTGCAGCCAGCGGGACCAGCGCTCCTCTCACAGGCAAATTATTAAAAAAAGTTATCGTTGTGGGCTTAACTAAAAGGGTTTCATTAACAATTAAACGATGACCAAACTACAATTAATTGATCACTGAACAGAATTGAAATGATACTCAAACAGTGATTAAGCAATAATTGAATAGCAATTAAACAGTCATTGGACGACTTAAATGATGATTTAAACAATAATTTAGGCAGCAGTCAAACACTCTACTACTTACTACACGTCTAATAATTAAGCAATAGCTGGAGATGGGTATATATAAAAATGCATAAAATACACTTTTAGAACAAAAGTAAAGTGCTGCTTACCTCGCTGCAGTCATCGGATGCCTGGTGAAGGGTGTCATCCTCAGGGAGTAACTCCGAGAGGTGTCCCTGCTCCATGCGAGATCACTGCCATGCAGCACTCGTAGAGAACGAAAAGGGCTCGGGGAGGGTACAGGCTACTTTTATAGCCAAAAGTGATAGACGTGTTAGTCAAACCACCCCCTTGGTGTTTGTGCAGATGGGCAGCTGTGGCACCTTTAGTTTTGTCTAGTCCCAGCTTGGACTGTCTTATCTGCCGATAAGACATGGCCTAGAGTTCTTGGTCCCTGAGAAGATGTGGCCTTGCAAGGTTCTCACGGTTTGCACAGTACGGCTGGTATCAGCCAGGCTGGGTTGTTGGTGACTCCTGTACCAAAGCATTGCTCGCTCGGAGCAGGGGCATCCGTCACGCCTCCTCACTAGCACTGTTAAGCTTTCATATCTAGCTGGCAGGTGTCACGGTCCGAAAAAAAAACCAAAAAAAACCCCCACCACCACCACCACCACCACCCCCCACCCAAATCCCACCCGAAACCAGAAGGCCAGGGCAGACCCCAGCCACGGGGCAGCTCTGCCAGCTGCCTGGCAGCGGGAAGCGGGGCTGCCCTGCGGGACGGCATGGCAAGCAGAGGAAGGGGAGCTGGGCAGGGGCCGGGCAGGGACACTTGCTTCCACAGACACGGAGGTCTTTCCTCCTGGGAAACGTGCACCGGGGAGGCGGCGAGGGGGGGGGCGGGAGCACGAGGAGACGGCACCGACTGGGGCAGAGGGGTGGGCGACAGGAGGGGCGCGGGGCGGGAACGGCTCCCCCCGCCCGGACGCCCACCCGAGGGGAGCGGGCGAGCCTCCCACGGCCCCAGCCGGGCGAGCGCGGCGCGACGCCGCCTTGTTGTCCCACGCACGTACGACCACAGCCCGAGGCACAGCCGTGCCTGCGGGGAGACTGGGCAGCACGGCCCCAGGCTGGACACGGCGGACCCAGGACCGCTGCACACCGGCGGGCTCACAGCGCCGCGCCGCGCCACCCCGCGGCCAGGCAGCTCACCTGGCCGGCAGTGCCCGGCCCGCGCCGCGCCGGCCCGCAGAGCCCCCCTCCGGCCGCGGCGGTCCCTGCATCGGGGCCCGCCGGCCCTCGCGAACCCCCCGGTCTCCCCGGTCCCCCCATCCCGCCCCGCACCGCGCCGCCCCTCGCCGCTCCGCCCCGCCCCGCTCCGCCCCCTCCGCCCCGCCCCTCGCCGCCCCGCCCCGCCCCGCCCCGCACGTCAGCGCGAGGCCGACCGGTCCCGCCACTTCCGCGGCGCCAGCAGTGACATCACCCGCCTCCCAGCAGATCCCGCGCGCCCGGCGGCCCCGCCCCTACCGGGACTGACGCGCCGGCGCCGGCGCCCATTGGCCGGTGGCTCATGGGCGGCGGGAGCGCGCGACGGCGGCGACCGTGACCGGGGGCGGGAGGAGGAGGGGGAGGGGGAGGGGCAGGAACACCGGGAGCGCCCGGGGCCTACGGGTCCCGGTGGTGCGCCGGGCCGGGCGCAGGCCCGAGGGTACGAGGAGCGGGCAGGAGCACGGACCCGGGGTGCGGGCGCTGAGCCGTGCCCAGCCCCGGGGCGCGGGGCCGGGCTGCGCGGGTACCGAGCAGCATGTAGTCCCGGACGTGGGGCCGGGATGCCCGGGGGTGGGGGGGTAATCGCGGCGGGGGGAGCGTAGTCCCGGGGTACCGTGCCGAGCCGAGCCGAGCCGCCCGGCGGCGCCCCGTACCCAAGCGCATGCGCGGCGGGAGGCGGCGGGGCGGGAAGCGGGCGGTGCCGTCCCGCTCCGCTCCGCTCCGTACAGCCTCGGCGGGGCCGCTGCGCTGCTCCTGCCCGCGCACAGGTACGGGAACGGGGGAGACACGGAGGCCCGGTAACCGCGGGAGGGGGGGGGGGGGGGGGGGGCACGGGGTCCCGGTAACAGGCAGCGCCTTGGCTCCCGGGGGGCTACCGGAAACGGATGTCCCGGGGGAAAGGGCCCCCCCGCCCCCGGCCTCCGCTTACCGGGGACGGGGCGGGGGGGGGAGGAGTAGCGTCCCGGTTACCGGGGCCTCCTTGCTCCCACCGGGGCTTCTCCCCCTGCCAGCCGTGACCCAGGGGCTTCCGGGGCCCGGTCACGCTTTGCCCTGGTTTTGGGGCGCGCCCCCCCACCCCGGGGCTGACGGCTCCCGAGCACCGACCCCCACCGGGGTAGCAGGAACAGTCACGGGCAGGCCCGGCCCCGTTAATCCCGACCCTCTCCTTGCCCTGCCCCAAAATAGCCGCCACCGTCGCAGGCCTCGGCCCGCAGCCTCCGCTCGCCAGGCCCGGGACGGCATCCCCGCCTCGGGGCCCCCCCCCCGCCCCGCCATCCCCGGGGACCGGTAGCGGGAGAGGCCTGGCTGGCCGCGGCCGCGGGCCCTCCAGCCGGGGTGGTGGACGGACGAGCGTGTCGGCGAAGCGTTCCCGCTGCCTTTCCTGCCCACCCTGCCTGTACACGGGGGGGGGGGGGGGGTGGGAAGCGAGTGGGAAGGGTGTCTCCGGCCCGCGGCGCGGTTTTGGGTGGGGACGCCGGCGGACACGTTCCCCACGGCCCCGCCGCAGCCGGGGAAGGTCATTCCGGCAGCTTCCGACGATCATCCTGGGATGGACAACTGGTTGTTCCCCCCACCACCACCCCCCCACCCCAAACCGGGACAGGGCGATGGGGTGGGACACATATGTCTGGGGTGGGTGCTGTGGGGCAGGACTGAACCCCGCCGGGGAAAAACCTGGCTCCCCACCGTGCCCGGGTTGGAGCAGCTAACCGGGCGAGGGAAACTCCCGTTCCCTGCCCGGATTCCTGCCGGATCCTGCCCGCGCCCCTGCGAGCTCCCCGGCCCTTTGAATCTGCCGGCAGGATGTCTACATGCTTCTGCCGTGGCTTCATCGCTGGCTGTTAGACCCATATTTGGTAGCAATAATTGTTTACTCCCTTCTCTCTCCCTAAGCCTCGCTGCTGAGAAGGGGAGGGGACATATTTTTGGGATCTTTAGCTTTGCTAAAGCCTGCGGGTTGCCTGGTAGAAGGTCCGAGCCCCCACCCCACCCCCTGCAGACCACGGTGTGAAACCCCACAAGTGCTAAATCATCAGGTGATGGTGTGTGGTGAGCACCGGCTGAGCACACTGCTTGCTCACCGAACGGCAGCGGCGGGTGTTTGCTGCAACCCAAAGTGGCACGTCCCGGCAGATTTGGGGAAAGGGAGTGGGAAGCCTTGAGGGAGAGGGAACAGGGACCTGCGGGGTGCGCTCCTTTCCGGAGCTGAGCTCTGCCGACTGCCGGGCGGAGAAATGCCCCGCGAAACCCCTCCACGCTTCCCTCTCCCTTTCCCCTTTCTGCCTGGCTGGCTGCAGGCGAGTCACTTGCCCTGGCAAGCGTGGGTGCCCGGGTTGGGGCACCCGGTGGTCTCCAGAGGCCATGAGAGCACCCACTGCACCCCGAGCGCTGCTTTTGGGGTGCTGTGCCAGAGGCCCGGCTCGCTAAGGGTCCGGGAGGGGCTGCAGATCGAGTCCTGCCCTTGCTTGCTCCCGTGCCTGCCTTGGGGGTGCCGCCATCCGTGCCCCCTCCCTTTGGAGGGCAGGGGAGTCGCAGCAGGAGGGGACGGGCCTGGGGATGTGGGAGAGGCTGGCAGTTAATGGCCAGAGCTGCTTCACCTCGGCGCGGGTGAGCGCGCAGGCAGGCAGGCTGCGGCTGTGACCCTCCAGCCCCGCTGCCTTGTCCCCTGCCCGTTTCCCACACCGAGCAGGGCTGCCCTCCCTGCGAGGGCGAGAGGATGCTCCCACCCTGGCCGTGGGTGTCAGCCGAGCGGTCACCGGGGTGCCGTGGGGCTGGGGCCGGCCGCTCGTGCTCCCCGGGAGGCAAGCTCAGCCTTGGCTGGAAGAAACCATCTTCCCATCTGACGTGGACGTGCGGCTGGGAAAGAGGAACCAGGCTGAAGGGGCTCGGCAGCGTGCAGCGCCGTCACTAGCCAGGGCCACCAGCTCAGCCTTCCCGTCGGCATGGGACTGAGCCACCTGTGCCCCCAGTGCCTGCTGCGGCTGTGTATACTGGTCCCATACTGGGAACCCAGCCAGAGCCTGGTCCGTAATTTTTGACCCACTTCATCGTGCTGTTGTGCAGACACCGATGTGCCGGCGAAGCCACCGCTGGCAGGTGTCGTGGTGGCCTGGTACCTGCCTGGCTGTGCCGGCAGCTGTGCTGGCTGGGCCAGCAGCCCTGTGCCTGCGGAAAACCCTGGCGGTGGGGCGGTTTGCAGCTGATAAAGCTTCCTGCAGCCAGTTCCCAGTTCAGGGGTGGTCCGGAGCGGGGCCTTTCCCAAGTGAAATTTGGCATTGCCGTAAAAAAAAAAAAAAACACAAAAAAAAAAACCCACAACAAACCCAAACCTCATCCGGAGTCTCCCTTAGAAAGAGCATGTTAAAAATGGCAAAGTTGTTGCATTTGAAGGTTTGCAGCTTGTTCTAGAAACTGGCTGTGAGTGTGCCAGCAGGCTGCTGTTGAATTTTGGCTGTTTTGGTTGTTTGTTTTTTTTTTTAAGATATAAACCCTCTGTAACCATTCTCGCAGTGCTAAACTCAGCCGATACAAATATAGCAGTTACATCACGTGACGGAAAACTCGCTCTCAGTGGTCCCAGCAATGATGCGGTGGTTCCTTGGGCCGGCGCCGCGCTGCCTGCCCACGACCATCCCTGCGGTGCTGCCCCTGCCTTTAAGCAGAGCCCGGAGACCTCCACCACCGGGATGGGTTTGCTCACCTAGTGCAGGGTGAGGTGGAGGCAACTGGGATGGCTCCTAGGGGAGAGGGACCCCATCAAGAATCTCCCCGCCCCATCCCCCATTTCGGGATCGGCTCAGGAGTGTGCTCACAGCTCAAAAGATTGCACACATCTTGCTATAAAATGCAGAAGTGTGTTAATCTGGCTGCCGGCTGGACGGCTCGCCGCTCCAGTGTCATATCTGCCTTTGCATACCAACAACCGATTGAGAATGGTTTTGCTTGCTCTGGAGGTGAGCCAGCACAGAAATGTGGTCTGTGTTCATTGAGACTTGGTTTGTTTGGGGTTTTTTTTGCTTTGCAGAAGGACAGCTTGAATTTTGCTGTCCTTTTCCTATATTTTTCTGGTTTGCAGCACCAGACTCCCATGCTGTCTCATCCATTGTGTCTACCCTGGCTTTTCCTTCCCTACGTGGTACCCGGAGGGGAGAGGTCCACAGGGGCCGAGCCCTGCGTTGGCGCCCTTGCAGGAGGCAGCAGATTTGCAAACCCCATGTGATGAATTGCCACATTTGCTGACAAATCTCTCAAGGGTTTGAGGAGGTGTACTGCTCATGCAGCAGAGAGCATTTCTGCTTTGATGTCAGCAAAGTTCAGCTGCTGGAGCCTGAACTGTTTCTGTAGAACATGGAAGTTAAAATGAACCATCTCCCTTTCCTCTGAGGATTTCCTTGATGTGGTGAGCACCTTCCCTGCCGAGCTTTGTCGTTTTTGTAAGAGCTCGGGAGTGAGAAGGCTTGAGCAGTTACCCTCCTGCGGTGTCTTGTAAAACGTGGTGGCCCCCGTGTAGGGTGTGCTAAGGGGTGCCTCCACGCAGCGCCTGATTTTGGGTGGCTTTAGGGGGACAGGAGGCGGCTGCGGAAATGGCCAGGCATGGCCTGGCTCCTCTCAGTTCCTCTCTGCCGTCTGGCGTCTTCCCCTTCTCTTCCTCCGTGGTCTCTGACCTTGTCCTGGCAGTGGCATGTTCTCCTTTTCCTGCAGAGGGAGGGAAAGCAGCTTTATGTTCAACTCAAGAATATTTTTAGATATAGAGAAGATGGCCTGGTGACCGCAGCAGCCCGCCCTGTGTAGGAAATATTCGGAAAGCCCTTTCCACAGCAGGGTATTGCTCGTCCCTTCAGCTCCGCAGCTTTGCTGGTGCTTCTGGGTAGATGGCAGTGGCACAGGCAGGCACCTCTGCCGCCTCCTTCCCACTGCCGCCGGCCTCCCTTGCTCTGGACCCGACATGCATTTCATTCCTCATCAGCAGAGCCAGTGGGGGCCGCGGGCCTCCGCAGAAACATTGCCGAACGGCTCAGGAATGCAGAGCTGGAGCTGCTCCATGTGCTGGTGGAGGCGGCATGCTCCTCTGTCCCTGCCTCCCACCCCACACCACCAGCATGGCTTTATGGCTTTGCAGGAGCAGGACCCCTGCCCTCTGACTTACTCCTGGCCAAAATTGGATGCAGGAGCTTTTTATCCGTTGTAGGTCATGCCCATAGCCCACTCAGGTCCGTGGTTGGGAGCAGCCTGCGCCAGTGTACCCCCTTCCATGGGGGACCAGAGCTGGCAGCGCCAGGCAGGGGTGCACAGGCTCACTGCGTGCTGCTGCAGTGCGAGGGAGGCTGCCAGCAAGTTTTGCCCAGGAACCTTCCCGGGCCAGGCTGAGGATGCACGTGGCCAGTAACCTTTCCCTGACAGCCATAATAGGAGAGCTGGTAGGAGAAAAATCAATCTAAAAGAGAACAAGCAGATGTGGTGCATCCCACTGGTGCTCTGGTGTCCTCCCACCAGCTGGGGTTTAAGGACAAAGCAGCCTGGGTCAATGCAGAGCAGGGGATTCCCTCCCCATCTGCAGGCTCTCAGGGAGAGGAAAAGGCATGTCACTGCTGGAGAGCATCGGGTTGGGGCTGGCTGGGGACTGGGAATACTGAGAAGGGCAGGGAACAGCGAGGCAGGGCAAAGGACCCGGCGCAGGGATCCTGAGGCATGTGGTAACCTAGGAATGCACTGGAAGCTGCTGCACAGTGCGTATACCCAAATGAAAGGGCTCTTACAAGCCCTACAAGCTGTGTCAGGCGAGCAGGGGGCTTATTTACAACCTCCTTTTACTTCTGTTATTTCTTCATGATTTTACTCTGCTATAAGAATATTGTGGTTTTAACTGGTTGTTATTAAACCTGGTGTTCTGGAGCCCTGTTGAGGGGTGCTTGCTCTGAAGCTGATCTGTTTAATCCCTCAAGCTTGAAGCTTATCCTTCAAGCTGGGCCCGGCTTGGGGCCTGTTTCACATGGCATGGTGCAGCTCTCGTGCACTCTTGCAGTGAGACCTGCAGCGGCTGGTCCTTTGCCCTCCTGTGCATCATCCTGTGCACAGATTCCCCGGGCCTGGGTTTGTGCAGTAGCTGCTGCCGTAGACCCTGATCTCTGAGCACTCGCTCGGTGGGAGTGGTGCTTTCCCCAGGTAATTATTTTTAATGGCCAAGCTTGGTGCCTGGTGCCCTTATCTTGCCTCCCCGAGCAGCTCTGGGCTTTTCCGTCCCTCTGGGTCCCTCTGTCCTCAGGCTGCCAGCTCAGCGTTGTCTGCTGGTGATGTGGGGGGCCCCGATAGCCGGGGCAAGGCTCTGCCAGCTCCGGGTCAAAGCTTGGTTTTCCTCTTGTGGCTTCTGTGTCACAGCAGGCTTAATTATAACCCCTTCCATCACGTTCTCCCAGCTTATCTCGCGTGCGTCTGTGTGCTCACTTCCCCCTCACTGACAGCATCTCTGCTGGGTACCAGCCACTGTCGCTCCCGCAGGCGAGCAAATTCGGCTTTGGGACCTTGGGACGGAGAGGCAAGGGTCCCAACGCTGGCTGGAGACCCCAGGGTCAGCACAGGTCTGGAAAGTGGGACCCCCTCGCGGGCTCACCAGTGTGAGGTGCAGCTCTTGCTTGCCGCTAGAAGCTGGGTCCTGGCTTTCGGAGAGCAGAGATGCTGCCGGAGGGGAGGAGGAGGAAGGACACCAGAGGGGCCAGCAGTCAGAGCTAACCTGTCTGTCTCCTCCAGCAGCAGTGGGGACAGCCCAGCCGCCACCATGGTCGCCCTCTCGCTGAAGATCAGCATCGGCAATGTTGTCAAGACGATGCAGTTCGAGCCCTCCACCATGGTGTACGACGCCTGCCGGATGATCCGCGAGCGGGTGCCTGAGGCCCAGATGGGACAGCGTAAGTCCACGGTGGGGCTGGCTGCCATGGCAGGGCCACTCCAGCTTAGCTCCTGGCATTTCATCGGTCTCCCTTTCCTCTCCTGTCTCTGTGCCCGTCTGGGCTTTCCCAAAGCAGTGGTGGGGGTGGGAGAGGCAAGGTCCGAGTCCTCCTGCCCAGTTGAGGTGAGGGGCAGAGCTCCTCTGGCTCCCTCCTCGGCACCCCAGAAGGAACTTGCGGGTTTGGGGGGTAGGAAAACACGTTTGGAAGTGAACTAACACAAGCTCTTTGAGCCTGCTGCCCTTTCTGTCTCTGCTCCTCTCTCCTACTTGCATCCATCACCACTAGCCAGGACTAGGTGGGTTTAAACAGTTGCAGGGGTTGTAGGGAGCACTAATAAACCATATATGAGATAATTTTTCCTTTCCTGGGGGATATATAGTCCTCCATCGGGTCTTTGCCCCGCCGGCAGCTCTGCCAGGCCTGTGCTGGTGCTCTGTTACCTTGTTAAGCTTTCTCAGCTCTAATATCTCTGTGCTGCTGCCAGGCTTAAATTTAAGCTTATGGCTCACAAGCTCATGATGTGACTCACACCCATGCGGACGTGGCCTGTCCCCGGCATGGATGGGGGGGCTGGAGCTCTGGGACATTGACTTGTGGGCTCTCCTGGGTCCCTGCTGCCCCTGAAAGCAGCTGTGCCACAGGGGAGAGGCAGCAGGAGGTCAGGAGTCGTGGGAAGAGGGGGGGGGAACGCAGAGACATCTGGGAGCAGCAAATTCCTCGAGGAGGAAAGGAAATGCCTTCTCGCGTGCCCGCCTGGCCAGCAGTCTGGCAGACCATGGCTTTCGGTTTCGGAGAGGGACTGGATGTTTGTGTGGATGCGGGGCTGTAGCAGTGTTGGAAGGAGCATTGCATTTCCTGCTCCTGGACATGAGCCAGCCTGCTTATAAAAAAAAAAAAAAAGCGAGGGGAAAGCCTTAAAGGGAACTGCTTATTCCTGAGTTCCTTTTCAGCTGCTCACAGCTTTTCTTTTCCTATCAGTTCTTTGCAGCTTTTGTTTCTCTTTGCTCTCCTTACCCAGTGGCACTCGGGGGTAGCTTTTTGAGCTGCCCTGTTTTTTTGTCACCTTTGGGCTGGGGGAGCTTTGGTGTAGGTTTCCAGCTCTGCTCTTGCACTGTCTCAGGAAGTGCCTCTCCCCGCCCAAGCTATGGATCTGGGGCAAGCTGCTCAGTTTTCAGTGCTGTAGAGTTATCCTCTTGGGATTTGCTTTGAAAATAGCTTTTTTTTTTTTTTTTAATTTAAAAATAAAATGGCAAGCCTCCGTGATTTTTCTGCTCCCTGTTTAGTAGGATCCTAACAGCAGTGTTAGCCAAGCAGGAGCAGGGCGGCTCAGGAATTTGTCCTTCCCCGCAGAGAGCTGCCAACGAGATGACGCGTTATAAACATAGTCAGCCAAGACAGCCTGCGGCGCAGGGTTGTTGCAAAGGTGGAGAAGGACCTTTCCCAGGGCAAAGCCAGGTGTGGTCCTGGCCTCTTGCAGCAGGAAAACAGGGCTATACCTGGGGCTCCAAGCTGGGGTGCCACTGCCCGGGCTCCAGCAGCAGCACTTTCGCCGGGTACCCCAGTCCTGAGGGAGCAGGATTTGGTGAACAGCGCTTATTTGCCACTTCTGAGACCTTGTAAGCCTTGATCCATCCTCCTTCAGCCTCCTCCTCCCCAAACAGAGGAGTCCCAGGTCCTTTAGTCCCTTGTACCAAGGCTTTATCATTTAAGTTTCCCCTCTCTATATCTTTTCAAACTCTGCTACATCCTTCTGGGGAGGTGCAGACCACACCACCATAGAGTACTCGAAGTGTGAATGTGGCTAGGTTTTATAGACCAGTTCCCAGCACCCTTCCTGGTGATGCCCAGCATTTTACTACCTTGTTTTGGCCGCTACTGCACGTTACACCAAAGATTTCAGAGAGCTGTCAACCACAACTCCAAGCTCTTCCTTCTGTTGTGACTATCAGTTCCAAGATCAGCATTGCATAGGCATGCTTCAGATGATTTTTTTGGTAGATAACTATAGTAAAGCACATACCTCGAAGCTTGCTTGCCCACGAGTTGCCCACTCATTAGCTTTAGGCTCCAGCATTCATGGTACTGCTGTGCTTTGTGCGCTGGGCTGCACTGATGCACATCCCTGGGCACAGGCTGGCATCTTGGTCACCCTGTCCTGCTCAGGATTACCCTGGCAGAGACTTCATGTGTTTTTCAGCCAATGATTTTGGGCTGTTCCTCTCGGATGAAGACCCAAAGAAAGGGATCTGGCTGGAGGCTGGGAAGGCTCTGGACTACTACATGCTTCGCAATGGGGTAAGCATGTAACCCACCTCGTTCCAGCTGGTACCTGCCTTGGCTCCACGGCTGGATGTGCCCGCAGGGTCGAGCTGGTGTGGGTGCCTGCCCTGCTGCCTTGCATCGTGCCCTGCAGCACCCCATGTCCCCCTGACAACTGCATCAGGGTGATGGGAGCTGTTGGCGTGGTGGTGGGATGCGGGCGCGCTGCGCCCGTGCCACTGCTGGGAGCTGTGGTCCACTGTGCCCACAGGACACCATGGAGTACAAGAAGAAGCAGCGGCCCCTGAAGATCCGCATGCTGGATGGGACAGTGAAAACGGTGATGGTGGATGACTCCAAAACCGTCACGGACATGCTCATGACAATCTGTGCCCGGATCGGTGAGAGGAGGGGGCAGCAACAGGGGGGAAGAAGGGAGGTGGGGAGAGTTGACAGCATCTTGTGGGGGGTACCACGGGAGTGGTAGCAGCTCTGCAGTGGGTGGCCTGGCAACGGGGATGGCCAAGGGGTGCATGATGCTGGGGAGGGGACACTGCATCCCTGCGTCGCTCCAGGCTCTATATTTGGCAGTGATGTGCTGAGCTTGGTCCTCTGCGCTCCTGCAGGCATCACCAACTATGATGAGTACTCGCTTGTTCGGGAGATTATGGAAGAGAAGAAGGAGGAGGTTACTGGCACCCTCAAGAAGGACAAGACCCTGCTGCGAGATGAGAAGAAGATGGAGAAGCTCAAGCAGAAGTTGCACACGGATGACGAGTGTAGGTGCCTGCATGCGCTGGGGATGGGGTCAGCCCATGCCGAAGGCAGCAGGGAGGGAAGCCGGGCCCCCTGCAAGGGGAAGAGCTGGCACAGGGGAGCAAAGGTGACAGTGGAGAGCACTGTGACAAGGGTATATGTGTCCACGCTCCCTGGAGTCTCTCCTGCCTGGAGGCCCAGGGCAGAGGGACAAGAGCTGGGATGCACTAGACGGACATCTGTTTCTCACTCCACTTGAGCAGCCCCAGGGCCGGGACCAGCCCGGTGGTGCCTGGGTGCCCGTCCCTGCTCATGCCCTGGCATTGCCTGCAGTGAATTGGCTGGACCATGGCCGGACCCTGCGCGAGCAAGGCATTGACGACAATGAAACGCTGCTGCTGCGGCGCAAGTTCTTCTACTCTGACCAGAACGTGGACTCACGAGATCCTGTGCAGCTCAACCTGCTCTACGTGCAGGTACAGCTCCCTGGAGCACCTCGCTCCGCTGTCCCATGCCAGCCCCCTGCCAGGGCTGGTGGTTAAGGGTTTTGGCCAGGAGCCACCATGGAGGGCACTTCAGGATGCCCAGTTATCTCCTGGATAAGAGCCAATGCTGGCAATCCCAGTCCTGCCCTCTGCATAATCCAGAGCTCCCCAGGGGATCCTGTGTCTCCTCTGTCTGGCAGGAGCCATCCTGAAGTCCTGCCGCTGTTCCTCTCCCAGGTTTGGTGATGGTCCCTGTGGGGGACAGCCTGGTCCTAGATCCTACTCTTTTTCAGGGCCGCTTCTTTTAAGTCTGGAAAACAGGTCCCACTCGGTGTCAAGGGGAGTGGTGGCAGGGCTGCGTGGCTGCCCAGCCCACGGTGGTGTCTTCTTTTCCCACTCAGGCTCGTGACGACATCCTGAACGGTTCCCACCCTGTCTCCTTTGACAAAGCCTGCGAGTTTGCCGGCTACCAGTGCCAGATCCAGTTCGGGCCGCACAACGAGCAGAAGCACAAGCCGGGCTTTCTGGAGTGAGTGTCCCTGGGACCCCCTGAGCTTGTCTCGAGGTGGCTCAAGGAGCTTGGTAGCCCCCAGCACTGCGCCAGCACACAGGGCTCCAGGGGTGCAGTTGCCTCTGGTGTGACCCTTCTCCCTGCACAGTGCCCAGGCGTGGAGGTCCATGCAGGCTGCGAGGGGTGCCAGCCCCCCATCCTGTCCCCTCTGGCACCCACCAGGGACATGCATCCAGCTCTGATGGGGGGGACCCCAGCCCAGCACGTGGCCTCCCCTGATGCCACAGGAGGGGCTGCATCCTCAGCACCTCCACCCCGCTCTTAGCAGTTCCTGGGACAGCTTTCGTTGCTGCAGCAACCACCTCCATCCTTCCTGCTCCCAAAAACTCCCAGTCCGTGCCCTGGCCGGGGTTTGTCAGAGGCTCTGGGTTTGGCCTCTTCGTAGTTGAAGAGAAACGCTGGCTTCAGGCTCTGCTGCTAACAGCTGTCTTGGCTGTCTCTTGGCAGACTCAAGGATTTCCTGCCGAAGGAGTACATCAAACAGAAAGGGGAGCGCAAGATCTTTATGGTATGTGCAGGGGGGTGTTGAGACCTGGGCTCCTTGTTCCTCCTTGCCAAAGGTTGAGGCTGCTTTTGTCTGAAGGCAACACGTAGCAGCTTGGCAGGTGAGAAACAGGAGCAGGAACCTGTAGGTGGGCAGACAAGGCAGCCTCTGAGGTCCCAGAGGTCGGAGGGCAACGAGCTGTAGCAGGGGCAGGGGATGTCGGTGGGGTGGGGAGAGCCTGGAAAGGCTGTGACAGGGCGATGGTGGCATAGCCAGCGGACTGTGAAGCTAGCATGATGTTCTGTCTTTGATGTTGCAGGCCCACAAGAACTGTGGGAACATGAGCGAGATTGAGGCCAAAGTTCGCTATGTGAAACTTGCCCGTTCCCTCAAGACCTACGGTGTCTCCTTCTTCTTGGTCAAGGTAGAGCAGCAGCCCCCCATGTCACACGTCTCACTGACCAAAATTACTCTTCTCCAGCATCCCTCCATCTGTCGTGTCTCCAGCTGCTAGCCCTCAACCCACTTCGCTCCAGTTTTCCCTGCGTCTCCACTGTCCACCTCCTCTTCTTGCCTTTCCCTGTGCAGTGCCTTCCCACTCCTTGCTTCATGCTTTTTCTCATTTTCAAGCCCCATGTCATGGTTGTCACCACCAGAAAGTGTGGCTTTAGGGGTGTTTGGTAGCCACAGCAGGTCTCAAAGGTCTCTGCCTGGATGGATCCACCCCAGAGACAGCCCACAACCCTTCTATTTCGGCCCACAGGAGAAGATGAAGGGGAAGAACAAGCTGGTGCCACGGCTGCTGGGGATCACCAAGGAGTGCGTGATGCGCGTGGACGAGAAGACCAAGGAGGTTATTCAGGAGTGGAGCCTGACCAACATCAAGCGTTGGGCAGCCTCACCCAAGAGCTTCACCCTGGTAGGGACCAACACTGGCCCTCCACCCCCGCTCCCCAGCAGTGCCCCTGTGGGGGGCTGCTCTCACACCAACACCTCTCTTGGGTATTGCCCCATGGTGGGACAGCCTTGCCCTCCTCTGGTGCCTCTCCCGGCTCTTGTTTTGGAGGCCGGCACTTGGGCGCTTAGCGCATACCAGAGGGGCTCAGGATGGCCGCCAGTGCCCTGCTCCAGTGCTACCCTGTGCCCTGCCATTGCAGGATTTTGGAGATTACCAGGATGGTTACTACTCGGTGCAGACGACGGAGGGGGAGCAGATTGCCCAGCTGATTGCTGGCTACATTGATATCATCCTCAAAAAGGTGAGGCTGTGCTGAGAAGGGCACTGATAATCGGCTCCTCTCCAGAGAGGGGTGCAGGGTGCCCCTTCCAGCTGCCTCCAGACAGCCATTGGCACATGGTGCTGCTGGGGGAGCTGGAGATTGGGCAGGGGGACCCTGTGGCCCTGGTACAGTGCCTGGCAGCAGGAAGAGGGGAAGGCTGGGAGGTATGTGCTGGCTGACACGTTTTCTCTTTCCCTCTGCAGAAAAAGAGCAAAGACCACTTTGGGCTGGAGGGGGATGAGGAGTCCACCATGCTGGAAGACTCCGTGTCTCCAAAGAAGTAAGTCCTCCAGCAGCAAGTTAGCTGCCAAGCAGGAGTTGAATGGAGAGCAGGCTCCAGCCAAGCTTGCAGCACAGTGTGTCTGGAGGAAGAGCTGCCAGTCCTTTGGTGGCAGCACTCCCACAGAGCTTGGTGCCAGGGCTGTGGGCATCCCTTGACCTGGAATTTCTCCCCATTTCAGGTCGACTGTCCTGCAGCAGCAGTTTAACCGTGTAGGCAAGGCAGAGCTGGGCTCGGTGGCCCTGCCAGCCATCATGCGGACAGGTGCTGGAGGGCCAGAAAACTTCCAGGTGGGCACAATGCCGCAGCCTCAACTGCAAATCACCAGTGGCCAGATGCACCGAGGGCACATGCCTCCCCTGGTAAGTTCTCCCTGTGTCCACCGTAGGGCACAAACTCTGAAAGCTGCTTATCTGGCTCGTGTAGACCCACCCATTTGGGTCCATGGCCAGGCATCGGCTTGCTGTGAAGAGCAGGGGCTCTGTGCCGCCGGCCTCGTGTGCTTGCTGGCTTGGCTGAGCTGGTGTCCTCCCGTACCCGCTCTGCAAATGTGAGCTACACGCTGGTGTTTTCCCCTGGCTGGCGGCTGCAGCCTCTCCTTCAGTTTGAGCTGCCCCAAGCTGCTGTGCCTGGCCAGCCCCACCAGTGCTGTGGTTTGCAGCAGAGCCCCGTGGCTAGCTTCAGGGCCCCCCATGTCCTCTGCAGCTGGAGAAGTGCTTGGAAAAGGCCATGAGAGGGCTGTTTTCTTTGGCTCCGCTCAGCCTGCTGTGGGGCTAGCTGCAAAAGCCTTGTGGGGTCCCACTGCATCTGCTCCCCACTCCCTGAAAGCTGGTTAACTGTGAGACTCACTTGTACCCATGGTGGGATGGGGCATTTCCCAGTGGGAGGTGCAGAGGGGAGACCCCCTTTTTGCTAGATGCACCCCCCTTTATGGAGACACCTACCTAGAGCACTGGCATCAACAGCACGTTATACCATGTTGCAGGGGGGCATATGAGCCAAACGTTTAAGCCTAGATTTCAAGCCTCTGGTGTACCTCAGTCTGTCTCTGTGTTGCAGACTTCAGCCCAGCAAGCCCTTACTGGGACCATCAACTCCAGCATGCAGGCTGTGCACGCAGCCCAGGCCACGCTGGACGACTTCGAGACCTTGCCGCCCCTCGGGCAGGATGCTGTGAGTGCTGGGTGAAGGCAGGGTGCTGGGGGGGGACCTTGCAGGAGGTTGTTGGCTGGGCTGGGTGAGGCTGGCCACATTCCCAGGGAAGGATTCAGCAGCTCCTGGGAATATCTGCTGCCTGCAAAGAGGTGGGGTTGTATCCCACTCTGGGGGCAGGAGTGGAGGGGATACTTGGTCACGTTGCTTGGTCAGGATGGGCTGGGGAGTTCTGGGTGGTCACAGCTCTTCCTGGACAAGTGCACTCTTCACTGGGTGAAAAACTGGCTGGATGGCCAAGCCCAGAGGGTTGTGGTGAATGGGGTGAAATCCAGTTAGCGGTGGGTCACAAGTGGTGTTCCCCAGGGCTTGGTGTTGGGCCCTGTTCTGTTTAATATCTTCATCAATGATCTGGACGAGGGGATTGAGTGCACCCTCAGTAAGTTCACAGATGACACCAAGTTGGGAGGGAGGGTCGATCTGCTCGAGGGTAGGAAGGCTCTACAGAGGGATCTGGACAGGCTGGATCGATGGGCCGAGGCCAATTGTATGAGGTTCAACAAGGTCAAGTGCCGGGTCCTGCACTTGGGTCACAACAACCCCATGCAGCGCTACAGGCTTGGGGAAGAGTGGCTGGAAAGCTGCTCGGCAGAGAAAGACCTGGGGGTGCTGGTCGACAGCCGGCTGAATATGAGCCGGCAGTGTGCCCAGGTGGCCAAGAAGGCCAACGGCATCCTGGCCCGTATCAGAAATAGTGTGGCCAGCAGGAGCAGGGAGGTGGTTGTTCCCCTGTACTCGGCACTGGTGAGGCCGCACCTCGAGTCCTGTGTTCAGTTTTGGGCCCCTCACTACGGGAAAGCCGTGGAGGTGCTGGAGCGTGTCCAGAGAAGGGCAACCAAGCTGGTGAGGGGCCTGGAGCACAAGTCTTGTGAGGAGCGGCTGAGGGAACTGAGGTTGTTTAGCCTGGAGAAAAGGAGGCTGAGGGGAGACCTTATCACTCTCTATAACTGCCTGAAAGGGGGTTGTAGTGAGGTGGGTGCTGGTCTCTTCTGTCAGGTGGCTGGAGATAGGACAAGAGGAAATGGCCTCAAGTTGAGGCAAGGGAGATTTAGGTTAGATGTTAGGAAAAATTTCTTTACTGAGAGGGTTGTTAAACATTGGAATGGGCTACCCAGGGAAGTGGTTGAGTCACCATCCCTGGAGATATTCAAAAAGCAAGTAGATGGGGTACTTCAGGACATGGTTTAGTGGGCATGGTTAATGGTTGGACTCAATGATCTTGAAGGTCTTTTCCAACCTAAATGATTCTATGATTCTATGATTCCTTCCCTCTTCTGTGTCTCCTCTTCCCTGCATCTCTCTGTGTGAGCATGGGTGCAGCTACCCACCACCTCCACCACTATCTCCTGACGCTGTTCTCCCCATTTCAGGCATCCAAAGCTTGGCGCAAAAACAAGATGGACGAGTCAAAGCATGAGATCCACTCCCAAGTGGATGCTATCACTGCTGGCACAGCCTCGGTGGTCAACCTCACTGCAGGTATGTGGAGGGTCGGAGAAGAGGCATGCCCCATCTCTGGAGAAGGCTTGGTCTTTCTTGTCTGGCTGAAGGTCACGGCTCCTGCCCTTCATCAGAGACTGGAGGAGCCAGCCTGCCCCAGCTAGAGCTAAATCAGCCCCAACTGCTGCTAATATGCCTGTAGAGCTGGCCATGCCCCCACAGCTCGCCCTGCCTTTAGACCCCTGCCTGTGCCCAGCCCAGTCCTTCCTTCCAGTCCTTGGCTGACCAGCCACCCTCTGGACCAGGAGCGTGTTGTCCAGTCCCTGCCATAGCTCCAGGCACAGCCGTGGCACAGTGCAGCTTTCTTTCCCCAGGCTCCCCTGCCCAAACTCAGCTAATGTGACAACGTTTCAGGCTTAGGAGCCAAAGGGTCTCTCCCTCCCGTCCCAGGAAGGACAACCACATCGGTGACAGGCACAGGGATGCTCTTCAAGCATCACTTGAAGTGCATCCCATCTTGACTCATCTCCTCCCTGTGCAGGGGATCCAGCGGACACAGACTACACTGCCGTGGGCTGCGCCGTCACCACCATCTCTTCCAACCTGACGGAGATGTCCAAGGGTGTGAAGCTGCTGGCTGCGCTGATGGAAGATGAGGGAGGGAATGGGCGGCAGCTTCTGCAGGCAGCCAAGAACCTGGCGAGCGCTGTCTCGGACCTGCTGAAAACAGCACAACCTGCCAGCGCTGAGGTGGGGGGCAGGAGGGGGCTGTGGGTCCAAGAGGAGGGTGGAAGCCAAGGGGAACCACTGTGTTTTAGGGCTTGCTCACGAGCCCAGTGTTGATTTTCCCTCGTTCCTTGCAGCCTCGCCAGAATCTCCTGCAGGCTGCTGGCCTCGTGGGCCAGACCAGTGGGGAGCTGCTGCAGCAGATCGGGGAGAGTGACACCGACCCCCGGTTCCAGGTGAGTGTACCCGGTGGCAACCAGGGATGCATACTCCCTAAAACCATCAGCCTTTGCACAGGACCTGACAGGAGGGCTGCAGGCCAAAGCTTGGCCAGTGCCTGGCGGTGACTTTGCTGAGGGAGGGGAGAGGCCATTGCCTATCTCTATGCCTAGAGCTGCTGTGATATAATGCCTCTTGTCTTGTGGATTCCCATGTAGATCCCAGAAAGCCGGCGTGCTTGGATCCTGCCTGCCTCTGACCCACAGACGGTAAAAGGGGGCTGTAGGCATGGCCTGGTGGTCCCTGCCCTTTCCACCATGGGGGGTGTTCCTCTCAGGACTATCATCTGAACTCTTTGGAGAAGGGCGCTTGTCAAAAATCTGCTTTTCTGGTGGTTGGCTATCAGAAGTTTATGCACTCGGGTTGCCACTTGAGTGAGCACTGCCTTGGGAGTCCGTCCTTGCAGGCACCTTGGCTCCTGCCTGTGGGAGCTGCCAGTCTGCCCCTATCAGAGACCCAGAGTGGCTGGAGCCTTGTGGGGTGGTTTGTTTGGGCTGAGCTGATTTCCAGCTGCCTTGCTTTCCCACCATGGCTCCTTCCAGGATAAGGGAGGTAGCACGCTGTGCTGGGGAGGAGGATCCAGCCGTACTACAGACGAAAACAAAAAAAGAAGGAAGGGGTTTCTGTTCATGGTGGCTGCACAGCCTCAACACAAGCAGAAAAAGCCTGGACAGATAGCCAAGGGGAGCAGAAAAGCTAGCACCAGGGCAGGAAGCCATGCTCGACCAGGTGGCAGTGCCAGGACAGGGCACCTGCAAGGGGCGGATTTAGGATCTGCAAGACAATTTGCACACATGCAGCGGGATGCTCTGCCTCAGACCTGCCAGACCCGAGTGTATCTACTTCCCTCCTTGGGCTCATACACAGCAGTCTGAGGACTCTGGAGCTGGGTGCATGCACTCTCTGGTCTCTCCTCCTGTCTGGAAAGGTGGTGGATTGCAGTGGAAGTAGTTTTGGCTTGCAGGAGGCAAGGGGACGCTGTGAGACTTCTGGCTTGGTGGCTGGAGGCTTAGCTGTCATGGGGTGTGGGGCTGATCTCTGTGAGCACGCACACGGCAGGAGGACTGTAGGCACAGGAGGCAGAGAGTGCTGCCCTGTGTGCCAAGATCTTTGCCCCAAGCATTTGCTGTCTAGCAGGGGCGCTGCCAGTTTTCACTGGCAGCGTGCCACGGGAGCTAATCCTGAAGGCTGCGGTGTGCTGTCATGTCTGACGCCCTGCGGGAAAGCAGTTTGCTGTGTGCTGATTGCTGCCGGTTGCGTGCTGGCAGGGCAGCCCCATGCCTTCCCTGCTGCCCCTGGGGGAGAGGAGGCTGGTTGCTGTGTCATACCTCTCTTTTAGCCCCGGGAATGACAACAGAGATGTAGGGCATTACTAACGAGCTGGAAAATAACTGGCATGCCTGCAGTACAGGTGACCACCGTGGGCAGCACCTCCCGCTCCCCTCTTGCTGGTGGGGTGAGCCTGTGTGCAGGCAGCTGCCGCTGGTGTGACTGTGCTGCAGCTGGCTTGTGCCTGCCATTTGGCCAGAGGGTTTTGTCATTTTTTTGTCGTTTGGCAGTGCCAGTGGTGCCTTGCAGCAGGTTGTCTCTGTGGTACAATCGGGGACTCGGTGTGGATTGTTGCCTGGGGAGTGGGCAGTGAGCAGGTCGTGGATGTTGGGGTGATGCTGAGCATTGCCCAGGCTGCTCTGGGCAGAGTTCGTGGCAGTGCCGCGGTGCAGGCTGCGGCTCAAGACCAGATTACAGCCTCGCCGCCGGCTTTAGCATACAGTAGCGATGGGGTCAAGGTGTTGCCAGCCACTCCAGGTGTTCAGTGCTGCCGGTGCTGGGACAGAGTGGATGAAAGGCCCCCCGAGAGCTCGCATTTCCCCGCTGAATATTTCACGAGAGCCCTGCGGGCGGCTGCCGGTGCTCCCACTGCTGTGGCTCCCACGCTGACCCTCTCCGTCCCCCCGCAGGACATGCTCATGCAACTGGCGAAGGCGGTGGCCAGCACCGCTGCCGCGTTGGTGCTCAAAGCCAAGAACGTGGCTCAGAAAACAGAGGATGCGGCGCTGCAGACACAAGTGATCGCTGCTGCCACCCAGTGTGCCCTCTCCACCTCGCAGCTGGTGGCCTGCACTAAGGTAAGCAGCAACGTTAACCCTTGCCTCGGTGGGGCTGCAAGCATCACCTGGCTGGTGGCAGCTCCACGGTGGGGTTGTACGTGTGCCAGGACCACACGTCCTCAGACGGGACATGAGGCGTCTCGTGCCAGAAGTGTGGGCTGCCTTGGGCTGGGGTCCCTGCCGCTGTGCCCAAGCACCGAGTATCCTCTTTGGAGGAGCAGAAGCTGGGGGCAGCTGTCCCTGCACAGCTCCTACAAGGAGCCCAGCATGCTCGCTGCCCAGCCTTTCTCCTCCCCTCCAGGTAGTGGCTCCCACAATCAGCTCCCCAGTCTGCCAGGAGCAGCTGATCGAAGCTGGCAAGTTGGTGGCCAAGTCGGCAGAGGGCTGTGTGGAGGCCTCCAAAGCAGCGACCAACGATGACCAGCTTCTCAAGCAGGTGGGGGTGGCAGCCACAGCCGTCACCCAGGCCCTGAACGACCTGCTGCAGCACATCAAGCAGCACGCCTTGGGTGGGCAGCCCATTGGGCGCTACGACCAGGCCACCGACACCATCCTAAACGTCACTGAGAACATATTCAGCTCTATGGGCGACGCTGGTGAGAGCAGCTGATGGCACCCAGGGTCGCGCACGGTGAATGGGGAGGTATTGGGGAACCCATGGGACTTGCTAACAGGCCACCCTTCCTTTCTGTCCCAGGGGAAATGGTGCGGCAGGCTCGTATTCTGGCCCAGGCCACCTCCGACCTCGTCAATGCCATCAAAGCAGATGCGGAGGGAGAGACGGACCTGGAGAACTCACGCAAGCTGCTGAGCGCAGCCAAGATTCTGGCCGATGCCACCGCCAAGATGGTGGAGGCTGCAAAGGTCAGTGGTGTGTGGGAGGATGGACGCTGGCTTTGGCCCCCAGCCCCATCCAATGCCGTTGGCTTGATGCTGCGGAGGGGGCGAGCACCCTTGGGTGCAGAAGGGGTTCTCAGAGGAAGGTCCTGTGCTGAGTTGGGGACCTGTGCAATGGAGTGGGGCTTCTGCTGGTGCTGTAGGTGGCAGCAGAGGAGCTGCTAGCTCTTCTGCTGCTGAGCACACCGGGAGAGGCTTTGGGCATCTCCCCTGCACCTCAGGCAGCCAGGCCAAAGCATAGCTGCTGCTGCTTCAGGACTACAAAGGTCCCTGTGGCCCCTGCGAGGTGTGATAGGTTTACTCTTTCTCCAGGGAGCCGCAGCCCACCCGGACAGTGAGGAGCAGCAGCAGCGGCTGCGTGAGGCAGCAGAGGGGCTCCGCATGGCGACCAACGCTGCAGCCCAGAATGCCATCAAGAAGAAGCTCGTGCACAAGCTGGAGGTGAGATGCTGGGCAAGGCGGCCGCAGAGGGCAAGCAGGCACGGTCACTGAACAAGACAGGGCTGGGAGCCCCCACATCCCTACACTTTCCAGAGGGATAAAGTCCTTTTCATGTACAGTGTCTGCATCCCGCAGAGACCCTCCCACTGCTCCCTTCCCTTCCCTTGTGCACACGGTGTCGCTTTGGGATGCCGGACACCAAGGGTGCTGGAGAAGCTCCGGTGTCCCAGGCAGAGGCGTGAGAGGAGAAGTTTTGGGGGAGGTCATGGTGGGGGGCTCAGGGCAGGCTGCCCTGCTGCCGGTGCTAACCCATGCCTCCTCCCGCCAGCATGCAGCCAAGCAAGCCGCCGCCTCTGCCACCCAGACCATCGCTGCGGCGCAGCATGCTGCCTCCTCCAACAAGAACCCTGCTGCGCAGCAGCAGCTTGTGCAGAGCTGCAAGGTAAGGGTCCAGGCCTGATCCTGGCGTCTCCTGCGCCGCCTCTCCCCATCCCATCTCCCATCAGCCGCCCCAGGGTTCCATGCTTGGCTGTAGCGGGCAGGCAGGACATTGAGGTCCTCATGCAGCTCCCCCGGGAGCCGATCTTTCCGTCACTGGTCCTGGATTAGATTCATCTCCTCCCGGCCAAGCCTCTCCAGTGATCCTCCTCTCTGGCAGGTGGTGGCAGAGCAGATCCCGATGCTGGTGCAGGGCGTGCGAGGAAGCCAGTCCCAGCCGGACAGCCCCAGCGCCCAGCTGGCTCTCATTGCTGCCAGCCAGAACTTCCTGCAGGTACCCACGCTGCCCAGAGCCTCCTACACTAGCTCTGGCATTACAGCTTTCCTACCGTGCCTGGCTCTCCTAAGATGCTGGGAAACCTGCTGCACATAGGCAGCGGAGAGATGCTGCCTGTTTGTCCCCTTCTCACTGCTTTTCCTTTTGGCCCGGCAGCCTGGTGGGAAGATGGTAGCTGCAGCCAAGGCCACTGTCCCTACTATCACGGACCAAGCCTCTGCGATGCAGCTCAGCCAGTGTGCCAAGAACTTGGCCGCAGCTCTGGCTGAGCTCCGCACAGCTGCCCAGAAGGTGAGAGGCTGGGTCCCATCCTGCAGCCGGACCCTGGCTGTGCGGAGCAGGGGGGAGCAGTGGGCACGGCCCGGTGGCAGGTCATGGTCTCTGCCGCAGCAGGGTGGGCTCAGTGGTCGCCCCGCTCACCTTCCCTTCTCCGCCATCTCAGGCTCAGGAGGCGTGTGGACCCCTGGAGATAGACTCCGCGCTGGGTCTGGTGCAGAGCCTGGAGAGGGACTTGCAGGAAGCCAAGGCAGCTGCCCGTGATGGCAAGCTCAAGCCTCTGCCGGGAGAGACGGTGAGGACGTGGGGAAGGGCAGCACAGGGTGATGCAGGGTGGGCGCCGGGGCAGGGGGAGCCGCCAGAAGGTGCAGACCACCAGCACGTCCCCACTCATCCCCCTGCAGATGGAGAAGTGTGCCCAGGACCTGGGGAACAGCACGAAAGCCGTCAGCTCCGCCATCGCTCACCTCCTGGGAGAGGTGGCCCAGGGCAATGAGAACTACACAGGTACTGGCCTCCACGCGGTGGCTGGGAGAGGGGAGAGGGCTGCGTCGGCAGTCACTGACCTCTCTGTCCCCCCCCAGGGATCGCTGCCCGAGAAGTGGCCCAGGCCCTGCGGTCACTCAGCCAGGCTGCCCGTGGCGTGGCGGCCAGCACCCCCGACCCGCAGGCGCAGAGCGCCATGCTGGAGTGTGCCAGCGACGTCATGGATAAAGCCAACAACCTCATCGAGGAGGCGCGGAAAGCAGTGGCCAAGCCCGGTGACCCAGAGAGCCAGCAGCGCCTGGCCCAGGTGGGGAGGATGGGTACCTCAGTGTGCACCCCCAACCTGCAGGAAAGGCATGAGGCTGGCCAGGGGATGGTGACCGCTCTTTGCTTCTCTGCAGGTGGCCAAGGCAGTGTCACAGGCCCTGAGCCGCTGCGTTAACTGCCTGCCAGGGCAGCGAGACGTGGACGCTGCCATCCGCATGGTGGGAGACGCCAGCAAGAGGCTGCTCGCGGATTCGGTGAGCTGAGCTGGGGCGGGAGGGGAAAGGAGGACCCTTGTAGGGATGCAGGCCGGTCTGTCTGCACTGGGTTCTTCTCTAGTGTGTCCCCAAGCAGGTGCCAGATCTTCATTCTCCATCTCCATCCTCTTCGCCGCCTCTCCTAACCCCTCTCCCTGCCTTCAGTTCCTTCCCAGCACCAAGAGCTTCCAGGAGGTGCAGAGCCAGCTGAACAGGGTGGCTGTGGGGCTCAACCAGTCTGCCAACGAGCTGGTGCAGGCGTCACGTGGCACCCCTCAAGACCTGGCCACATTTTCCGGCAAATTTGGGCAGGACTTCAATGAGTTCCTGCAGGCGGGAGTGGAGATGGCCAGCCAGTCCCTGGTGAGAGCAAATACCTGTTGGGGGATCCCGGGTATGGTGAGAGGTTTGGGATGCCTGGGAAGGCAGCTGACTGCAGGCAGGGTGGCCAGGCAGCAGTGGTTAGGGTGGCTGTGGCCAACGCAGCTGATGAGATGGGGGTCTGGGGCTGTGCAAAACTGCAGCAGCAGAAGGGGAAAGCGTCTTGGGGTTAGTTCAGCGAGTGTTGCTGCCATATCTTTGCTGTTGGTGGATGAGTTGGATGAAGGGAGCTGTCTCAGCTTGAAAAACCACCAGAGAAGACCCAGGGTTGGTGTGGAGCTTGGAAACCTGTTGCAGGTAACTCTTCTTGGCTCCTTGCAGAATAAGGAAGACCAGGTGCAGGTGGTGTCGAACCTGAAGAGTATCTCTATGTCCTCCAGTAAGCTGCTGCTGGCCGCAAAGGCGCTCTCTGCTGACCCCGCAGCCCCCAACCTCAAGAATCAGCTGGCGGCAGCGGCATGGTAGGAGGAACCACTCCCCGTGAGCTGTTTGCTGTAGCAGTGGGGCTGGGTGACGGAGCCGGCGTTGATCCGTGGGTGTCTCTCCATTGTTTCCAGCAGGGATATGACCAACAGCATTAACCAGCTGATCACCATGTGCACCCAGCAGGCGCCGGGCCAGAAGGAGTGTGACAATGCCCTGCAGGAGCTGGAGGTGAGAAGCCACAGCTTGACGAGGCAGCAGAGGGGTTCAGATGGCTTGGGGGGGAGCTGTGCCCTGCCGCGAGGGGCAAGAGGGAGCAAAGAGGAGGTGCAAGTGGGAGGGTGCATGGACCTTTCCCCTGGATGTGACAGCCATGTCCTTGCAGACAGTGAAGGAGCTGTTGGAGAACCCCACCCAGATCGTCAATGACATGTCCTACTTCAACTGCCTCGACAGTGTCATGGAGAACTCCAAGGTGAGCCCTGAGCTGGGGGTGGAGGTTTGGGGAAGGCTGGGGAGAGTTTGGGAAGGATGTGGGGACAAAGGGAAAGGTGGTTCCTCCCCTGTTGATGAAGCACAGTGAGGTCTGAGCCTGGGAGCACCGTGGGAGCAGAAGGTGGTCTCCATAATCAGTGCATGGTGTGTCCTGCAGGTGCTGGGCGAGTCCATGGCTGGCATCTCCCAGAACACCAAGAACAGCAAACTGCCTGAGTTCGGGGACTCCATCAGTGCCGCCTCCAAAGCTCTCTGTGGCCTGACGGAGGCAGCTGCCCAGGTGAGACATGCTGGGTTCCAGCTCTGAGCGCTACCCCTCGTGCGTAGTTGCCATACACACCCCTCCCCTGCCCCTCAAAGCCTGGACGCGTGGTATGGTGCTGCCAGTCTCCTCCGCAGCCCGTGCCTGCTCTGAGCCTTTCCCCTGCACGTGAGCTCTCACTGCCTCTCTCATGCTCCTAGGCTGCCTACCTCGTGGGGGTCTCAGACCCCAACAGCCAGGCTGGACAGCAGGGCTTGGTGGACCCCACTCAGTTTGCCAGAGCTAACCAAGCTATCCAGATGGCCTGCCAGAACCTGGTGGACCCTGCCTGCACCCAGTCCCAGGTGAGTATGAGTTGGGGCACCATTCCAGGTATTTTCCGGCATGAAAGGAGGTGCGAGGCTAGTTGAGAGCTGCGTCCCAAGACTTGGCCAAGATTATGGCTAGTGTCTCATCAGGCCCCATCAGCTGTACTGGGAACCAGCTGGCAGCTTTGGTGCAATGGTGACAGTCCAGACTGGGGGGCTTTATGGGCGTGCAGGACCTTGGCAGTCCTCCTTGGGTCCCGAGAGGGACCTCTGTGCTCACTGGTGCCCCATGTGGGGCTGACGCGAAGGGAGAACTGCGGGGATGGGGAGCCATGGTGGATCCTGCCTCACCCTGCTTTTCCCCGCAGGTGCTGTCGGCAGCCACCATCGTGGCGAAGCACACCTCGGCCCTGTGCAACACGTGCCGCCTGGCCTCCTCCCGCACCGCCAACCCTGTGGCCAAGCGCCAGTTCGTCCAGTCAGCCAAGGAGGTGGCCAACAGCACGGCCAACCTGGTGAAGACCATCAAGGTGCGGTCTCTCCCGGGGCACCGTGGTGGGGATGGGATTTGGGGCCTGGTGGGGGCTGGGTAACTGCTCTGGTCTCTCCACACCAGGCCCTGGATGGTGAATTCAACGAGGAGAACCGGGAGCGGTGCCGTGCCGCCACTGCCCCGCTCATAGAGGCCGTGGATAACCTGACGGCCTTTGCCTCCAACCCAGAGTTTGCCACCGTTCCTGCCCAGATCAGCCCAGAGGTGGGATGCCGCAGGGGCAGGGAGGGATGTGGCCTGGCTGTGACAGGGTGGGGAGGAGCTGTGCCTCCCTCTGAGCTTGGGATGGAGTCCCAGTGCTGGGCTGGTGCCTTGGGGGGGTGTGATGGGGAGGTGGCAGCAAGCCTTGGGCTTCGAGGGGCTGCTCCAGGGTGAGGGAGTAACTTCCCCTGCACAGTCCCTTGCCTCACTAGCCCATCCTCTCCCTGTGCAGGGTCGCAGAGCCATGGAGCCCATCGTCTCTTCAGCCAAGACCATGCTGGAGAGCTCTGCCGGCCTCATCCAGACTGCCCGCTCTCTGGCCGTCAACCCCAAGGACCCACCGCAGTGGTCGGTGCTGGCTGGCCACTCTCGCACTGTCTCGGACTCCATCAAGAAGCTGATCACAAACATGAGGTGAGGCAAGTCCTGCCCACTTGACTGTGGCGCTGTCCCTGCTGGCAGGTACCCCTGCTCTGAGCGAGCATCCCTGGGGACGTTTTGGCTCATCATCTCCTTGGCTGCTGCCAGCGGCGGGAGGCAAGGGATGGGACAGAAGATGCCATCCCTCTTGTACTGCACGAGAGCTGCACCTCCAGCTCTGGCATGGGTTGGTGGGAATGCATGCCAGAATGCGTGGGCTCTGTGACGCAGGGTTGTCCCAAAGCATGGGAAAGGGGTCCTGCCGCTCACTGGCACTAGCCGAGGCTGGGGGCGAAGGGGTGGTGTAGCACTGCCAGCGCTGGGCTCATCCATCTGTCACGCAGGGACAAAGCTCCAGGACAGCGGGAGTGTGACGAGGCCATCGAGGTCCTGAACAAATGCATGCGGGAGGTGGACCAGGCCTCCCTTGCTGCCATCAGCCAGCAGCTGGCTCCCCGAGAAGATATCTCCCAGGAGGTGGGTCGGGGATGTGCTGCTGCAAGCTTAACAGGGATGGGCATCCTTCGTGCTGGCTCCCAGCAGCCCGTGATGACCCCAGCCCTGCTGCAGCCTCACGCGATGCCCTCTCTTTGCAACAGGCTTTGCACAACCAGATGATCACGGCTGTCCAGGAGATCAGCAACCTGATTGAGCCCGTGGCCAGTGCGGCGCGGGCTGAGGCCTCGCAGCTGGGGCACAAGGTATGTGATGGGGATGGGGAGCTGCTGACGAGGCACTCAGTCCACGTGGAGGAGCTCACGGCGGGAGGAGAGGCACAAGCAGCCAGGGCTGGAAGCTGCTGGTGCTGATGCTGCTTTTCCCTAGGTGTCCCAGATGGCTCAGTACTTTGAGCCGCTCATTATGGCGGCTATCGGCGCTGCCTCCAAAACACCCAACCACCAGCAGCAGATGAACCTCCTGGACCAGACCAAAACGCTGGCCGAGTCTGCCTTGCAGATGCTGTACACAGCCAAGGAGGCTGGCGGGAACCCCAAGGTGAGCAGGAGGTGCACGTGTCAGTGGCGTGCTCCCCTTCACGTGTGGGTGACGGTGTGGTGCACGTGGGCTAAGCGTGCAGCATCGCTGTCGGGAGGGGAGCCGCTGCCTGCCTTCCCTCACTCTGGCTTGTTCTTGCAGCAAGCTGCCCACACCCAGGAGGCTCTGGAGGAGGCCGTGCAGATGATGAAGGAAGCAGTGGAGGACCTGACCACCACCCTGAACGAGGCAGCCAGTGCAGCAGGTGTCGTGGGGGGCATGGTGGACTCCATCACCCAGGCCATCAACCAGGTGAGTGGAGCGTGGAGTGGACCTGGCCAGGGCTGAGGATGGGGGAGAGGAAAACTCAGAGTCAAACCCTGCAAGGTCTCTGGGCTGGGGCTGGAGCCAGAGTCTCATGATGGTCTCTTGCAGCTGGACGAGGGGCCAGTGGGTGAGCCAGAGGGGACCTTTGTGGACTACCAGACCACGATGGTGAAGACAGCCAAGGCCATCGCAGTGACTGTGCAGGAAATGGTGGGTGCCAGCAAGCCTGTCACTGCAGAAAGTGTTGCCTGACACCCAGGCGAGGCAACTGCCCTCCTTGCCTGCCCATCGCGGCATGGGGCTACTCCAACTCCTGCTCTTCTTCCATCGGCAGGTCACCAAATCCACCACCAACCCGGATGAGCTGGGCATACTGGCCAACCAGCTCACCAATGACTACGGGCAGCTGGCGCAAGAGGCCAAACCAGCTGCTCTCACCGCCGAGAACGAGGAGGTGCGAGCGTGGGGAGAGTGCTGGAGTGTGCTGTGGGGCAGAGCGGGATCTGCTGGGGTGTGACACCAGAGGACAGGGACACTCGAACCTCCCGTTGGAGCTGGGGGCCAGCAGCATTCATACCACCCCCACAACATGTTGTGGAAATGTGTGGATCAAAGCCTTGTTTGCTTTTTGCCCCTCCTGAGTGGGAGGATTGGGAGAGAGGAGCTGGCTGGGGGTGGCTAGTGTTTCCCAGCGGGTATCACGGATGCGGGGCTTAGTTCCCTGCTGGCTCACGCACTCGTTTCTCTCCAGATTGGCTCCCACATCAAGCGCCGGGTGCAGGAGCTGGGTCATGGCTGCGCTGCCCTGGTCACCAAGGCTGGAGCCTTGCAGTGCAGCCCCAGCGATGCCTACACCAAGAAGGAGCTGATAGAGAGTGCGCGCAAGGTTTCTGAGAAGGTAAGTGGTCCAGAGAGAGGGGTGACGGTGTGGTGAGGTGAGAGGGATGCTGGTTTGAGCCACGTGCCCTTGGAGCTACCATGCTAGGTTCTCCCCTGGTCCTATTGGGCTCTGCTGGCTCTCTCAGCCACGCTCGCCCTGCCCAGCTGACAGGGTGGAGGATGGATCCCCCTCTTCAGATACCATAACAGCAGCTGGTGCTGTGACGGGTGAGCATGATGTTCAGGTGCTGCGTGCCGATGATGGCCTGCCAGGAGAGACTGATCTACACAGTGGTGGCAGCCCAGGGCTCTCCAAATCAGCTCTTGAAGTGGTGGGCATAGCGTTTGCTGTGTCTTCAGCCAAGCTTCCAGCTTGTGCTGGGTGATTGATCTCCCGCTCACCTTTTGCTGGCATGGGGGAAAGCGTCCTGTCCATCAATCTAAAGAGCACGCTTCTGAATAACAGATGAAAACATAGCTTAAAAACTCTAGTCAGTAAGGATAGAGCAGCAGTGCTTGTAAGCAAAATCACAAAAGCAAAAAAAACACTTGTTCACTGTGCCTGGCATGTGCCTGCATGCTCAGGACGTCCCGCAGGTCCTTCCTTTCCAAGATTGCCTTCCGTCAGACTTGTTCTCCTACAGTGCTTGCCCAAGTACAGAAATAGAATTTAGCAGCTAAAGAAAGAACAAGTTGTGATGTTCTGATGCCCACCATGCAAACCTTATTCATTTGGAAACTACCAGAGTCCAATTTCTTCTGGACCCCCAAACATGACAGGTACAAGGCAAAAATAAATAACTGGAAGCTAAGAAGGTGTGTCCAGACCACATGATTCCCAGTTCCTCTCCTTGGTATAGGGTGGCTCCGTCCTGGGAGGTTTTGGAGAAGGTGTGTGCCATGCGAGTTGCCTGAACTTGCTCTGCTCCCCAGTCACCCTACTCGTACCCCACAGGTGTCTCACGTGCTGGCAGCTCTTCAGGCTGGGAACCGTGGGACGCAAGCCTGCATCACAGCAGCCAGCGCTGTCTCCGGCATCATTGCTGACCTTGACACCACCATCATGTTTGCCACAGCAGGAACCCTCAACCGGGAGAACTCTGAGACCTTCGCTGACCACAGGTACCCGGGGCACCTTGTCCAGCCTCTGCTCAGCCAGAGATGGGGGGTCAGGTTCTGTCCCGTGGTCTCCTGTCTTTCTGAGCTGTGGACCAGCCCCAAGGAAAGCTGCAAGTTCAGGCTGACTCTGTTTCCCCTCCAGCTTGTATGTACGGAAGGCAGGGTCCACAGTTTCTCTACAACCCAAGGACCATGTGTGCTTGTAGAGGGCTGCGTGCTGACTCCCTTCTTCTCCCCAGGGAGGGCATCTTGAAGACAGCCAAGGCGCTGGTGGAGGACACCAAGGTGTTAGTGCAGAATGCCACGGCCAGCCAGGAGAAGCTGGCCCAGGCTGCCCAGTCGTCCGTGTCCACCATCACCCGCCTGGCAGAGGTGGTGAAGCTGGGTGCCGCCAGCCTGGGATCTGAAGACCCAGAGACTCAGGTGGGATGGGGTGTGTGGGGTGAATGGAGGCTGCTTATAGTTTGCTTGAAGGGCTTGAGGGTTGCAGGTGTCATGTGGTGCTCTGGGCTGGAACCTGTGTGTCGTGGAGAGGGTTGGCTGGGCTTTGGCTGGTAGTGGCTGAGCTGGATGCCGAATGTGCCCTGGGGTGCCCAAATTTCTCACTGCTGGGCCACACCGCCCCAGCCTGAGTGTGACCATAGCCAAGCCATTGCCCTGGTCTTGCTCTTCCCAGGTGGTCCTGATCAATGCTGTGAAGGATGTGGCCAAGGCACTTGGAGACCTGATTGGTGCCACCAAGGCAGCTGCTGGAAAAGCTGGGGATGACCCTGCTGTCTACCAGCTGAAGAACTCTGCCAAGGTCTGAGCTGGGCATGATGGGAAGGAGGGGATAAGGTGGGGGGGGCACTGGAGAAAGAGCAGGGGGGCTTTTCTGCCTGTCTGGCGGCAGGAGGACAACTGGGGGGCAGCCAGGGCAAGAAGCAAGGAAGGGGCCTGTAAAACGTGGGGCACAAGATGCAGAGGAGGCATTGGTGGGAGAACAAGATGAGGTGGTGTGAGTAGAGTATGGGGGGAGGGACAGGTGCCAGCAGCAGCCCAGAGCTTGCGTGGGGCTTCACCTGGTTCTCTTCTCCCTTTCACAGGTGATGGTGACAAACGTCACTTCCTTGCTGAAGACAGTGAAGGCTGTCGAGGACGAGGCCACAAAGGGGACGCGGGCGCTGGAGGCCACAATAGAGCACATACGCCAAGAGCTGGCAGTGAGTACAGCCACGGTGCTGCGGCTGCCATCCCCCCGCTAGCTGCCCCGTGCCTCACCGCTGCCTCTCGCCTCGCAGGTCTTCTCCTCCCCTGTCCCTCCTGCCAAGGTCTCTACCCCAGAGGACTTTATCCGTATGACAAAAGGCATCACGATGGCCACGGCCAAAGCGGTGGCTGCTGGCAACTCATGTCGGCAGGAGGATGTCATCGCCACGGCCAACCTGAGCCGCCGTGCCATCGCGGATATGCTGCGCGCCTGCAAGGTGGGTCGGGCAGGGGACGTGGGTCTAGAGCAGGTTTGCGGGTGGCTGTGGGTGCCGGCAGGGATGGTGCTGGATGTGAATCGCGGCTTCCCTGTCTCTGGGTTTCAGGAGGCTGCCTACCACCCGGAGGTGAGCGGGGATGTGCGGCAGCGGGCGCTGCGCTTCGGCAAGGAGTGTGCTGATGGCTACCTGGAGCTGCTGGAGCATGTGCTGGTGGTGAGTGTCCCCGCCCCGGTTCCCAGGGTGGGCAGAGGCTGCCCATGGATGCCAGGGTGTTCCCCGATCCCCAAGGTCCTCTGGACTCTGCACCTCCTCCCACTGAGGTCTTTGCATGGCCCCCTTCACTGCCTGTGCTGGCACAGCACGTGGCTGAGTCCCTGCCATGGAAGCAGATGTCAGAGAGATAAACAAGCTCTGAAGAAAAGTATTTGGCTAACAACAGACAGAGATTAACTGGCCATAAACAGATGGAGGCTGGAAATTCGACAACACAGGAGCAAAATCCTGAAGCAGCTTCCAGTAAAAGTGGTGGGAGTAAGAGACTTCAGGCAGTGTGAAAACAGACCTTGTTAAGCTCACGGCAGAATGGGAGATGGGCAGTGCCCACAACAGCAGAGGTGATGACTGCAAGCACCAGCTGCTCACTTTTGATCCGGTCTTCCTCTGTCTGATTCCTTCCGAGGACTTCAGCTGACTGCTTTAATTAGCTGTCCTACAAGATAAGTGTAGTTTACAAGAAGCAAATTAAGACCACAGAGGACTGGAAAGGATCCAGTGAGGTCCTTCCAGCGGTTTGTGTTCTTGGCAAGATCACAGAGATCTAGGACGCTGGAGGGATGTGCAGACCCAGCCCACAGAGCTGCGAGAGCCCTGGAGGCAGGGTCAGGACAAAGATTGAGGGCAAGTCAGCTCTGTGGCAAGGTTTCACTAAGCTGGTTAGAAGGGCTTGGTGAGAGTCTGCTGTTCAGGTTCAGCAGATACAAGGCAGTGGAGCTCAGACTGTGGTTTCCTGCAGGGAAAGCCCCTTTAGGCAGAGGGTAACCAGCACTGGCAGCACAAACAGGAGGTGGGCAGGAACCGATGGCTAGAAGTTGAAGCTAGGTGGAGGGCAAGTCAAAGCGTGGTTTTAACTGGAGGAAGTAACCACTGGGGTACAGTTCCAAGGGGAGCAGTGAGTTTTCTGTCCTCTGCATCTAGATCAAATGTCTGTCTGGAAGATGCTTTAGCCACAAGTAAGTCATGGCAGCCAAGGCTGGAGTGCCGAGGAGAAATTCTCTGGCTGACCTGTTGTTAACAGATGATTGGGCTAATGACAGTGTGGCAGTGCCCAAGGTCAGCCTGCTTGCAGGAACATGCTATTCCATTGTATTTTGGGTGTAACTGTCCAGCTGCCATGCGACGTCTCTTGAATATCATGCATTGGTACATCCCATGAAATGTTCACTGGACGTGCATCTTAGCAAGCTTATAGCTTCCAGGGTGCCTTCAGCTCCAGACAGAGACCATTTAGCAGTTTTAAACACGTCAGAGTAGATAGCAGACTTAATAATGTGGCCTTTAGTCGGGATGCACTTACGGGGGCAAAGCAGCCATTGCTGTGTGCCATCAGCTCAGGGACTGAGCTGCCACATGCAGCTCTGGTGACTTTGCTGGATGGCCCCACTCAAGTCCAGGATAAAGCTATGAAACCCACAGCCTCCACAGCACTCTGGTCTGTGAAGGCAGGAACAAAGCTTATGGGTCCCATTTATCAGAGGGCAGCAGGTTCCTGGAAAGCCACAAGCACGAAGGATGTAGGGGAATGGGAGGGGAAATGGCAGATGCAATGCTGCCTCACTCCGCAGCAGCAGCAAGTGCATTGCTGTAAGTTGTGTCTGCATGGGAACCAGTCCCTTGCATGGAGCATGAACAAGCCTTGTTAGGGTTTGAGAAAGAGGGTTATTTGACTTGGGGTGGAAAATGTGGCTCCCAACAGAGAAGTGGGAAAGCCTGCATATTTCACTGGGGAGGGGAAGGAATTTGAACCTTCATGAGGACTTTTTCGTAACAGTAGGTCTCTCCTTCAAAAAGCAGAGAGATCCAGTGGCTGAAAACTGCAGTGAAGCAATTCAGGGTGGGGAGAAATAAGGTGTAAAGGGAGGCGAGGAGGAGAGCGGCTTTATGCTGCTCTGGGTGTAAGTGGCTTCTCCAGCCGTGGGAGCCTCATCCAGGTGCCCTGGCTCCCCCGGCCCTGCAAAGATGAAGTATGAGCTAATGATAGCAGCACAGCTCCACACCCGGGACCTCTGACCCTTCGTTCCCACCTCTCCTCTTGGCTGCACTTCACCCCTCACAGGAGAGCACCCACCTTCCCCTGCCCTCCCTGGGCCCCCAGTCCCCAGCGCCCGCGTGTCCCGGCCGGGGCGTTCACTGCTTTCTTCTCTCTCTTCTCCCTCCCTCCCTGTAAGCCGGTGAGTAAGGCGACATTGGGCTGCCTGCTGGTGTCTAACCTCAGCATGAGCCTTGCTCACGGCGTGTCTGCGTGCCCAGCCCAGTGCTGGGGTGGCACTTGCGCGTGTCCACAGGGACCCAGGGTCCGTGTGAGTGTGTGTGTGTGTGTGTGTGTGTGTGTGTGTGTGTGTGTACTCACACCTGCTCTAGCTGATGGGCAGCTGCTGCCTGTACGGTGCGAGTCGGGCCAGCGGTGAGCTCTGCTTGTGCGTACAGACCTGGTGTGTGTGCACACGTGTGCTGTGGTATGTGCATGTGTCCCCCCGCCAACCCCAGTGAAGGACCCTCATGGTTCTGCCTGCCACCTTGTCCCAGTGGGGCCAGCCCTCCTGGGCTGGGATGTGGCTGCAGGGTCCCCCCCCTTTGCCCAGCTTGTGTTTGCAGACAAATCTCTAAAATGGGGACAGCGAGGGGGAAATGCTTCTGGAGCTTGAAATGCTGTTGCGGGGGAAGAAATCCTGGAGGGGGTAGCTGCTGAGTGCAGGAAGGCTTTCGCTGAGCATCTTGTGTCTGCAAGATGTCCCAGAAGCTGTGGATGCAGAAGGGCTAAGGGGAAGCTCAGCCCATCGTTGGGCAGGAGGAGACCAGCCAGGCTCACTCAGGAAAGCATCGCAGACAACGTCTGTTGTGTACACGTGTGTGGGGGAGCTAGGGGATCCCACCCTGCTTCCCTGGGAAGCGCACCTTAAACAGACCTGTGAGGTCCTCCTTTCCCAGGCGCTTACATCTGCTCCTTCCCCGCAGATCCTGCAGAAGCCAACTCACGAGCTGAAGCAGCAGCTGGCAGGCTACTCCAAGCGCGTGGCCAGCTCTGTCACCGAGCTCATCCAGGCAGCCGAGGCCATGAAAGGTGAGGAAAGGTCCTGCTCAAAGGGGCAGGACCGAGGGCTGGGATTAGGGTGGAGGGCTCAGCCGCTGATGGAGGAGGTAGGGCAAGTCAGAAATGAAACCGCACGCAAGTTTAACCTCCCTCGCTTCCCGTTTTTTCTAGGGACGGAGTGGGTTGACCCAGAAGACCCCACCGTCATCGCTGAGAATGAGCTGCTGGGGGCAGCAGCTGCCATTGAGGCTGCAGCCAAGAAGCTGGAGCAGCTGAAACCAAGAGCCAAGCCCAAGGTAGTGGTGCTGAGCCTTGGATGACCCCCCATGCTCAGCTTGGGGTGGTCTGGGGCTCTTCTGCCTGTGTTTCAGCCACGTGTGAAGCCCCATCCAACAACCGGTCCCTCTTCCTGTGCTCCTGCTGCCTCCCACATTCCCAGCTGGACCTTCCTCGGGCAGCCCGCGCCCTCCTGCACCCCACAGTCCTTAATTCAGCTTTACATGTGCCCCTTCAGCCCCCTGCAGCCATCATCCTGCTCTGCTCCATTTGTCCTAGCACCCTTGCCTGGGACTTAGACCCCACTTTTGCCCACAGCAAGCAGATGAGAGCCTGAACTTTGAGGAGCAGATCCTGGAAGCTGCCAAATCCATTGCTGCAGCCACGAGCGCCCTGGTGAAGGCAGCCTCAGCAGCCCAGCGAGAATTAGTGGCCCAAGGAAAGGTAAGGCTGGAAGAGAGAAAGAAATACAAAAATATAGGGCTGTGGTGGGTTCTCCCTTCTCCCAGGGCTGCTTGTAGCCCTCGTGCCCTGTGGCAAGGGGTGTGCAGGGTGGCGAGCCTCACTCCTCCTCTCCTTCCTTGCAGGTGGGCGCCATCCCCGCCAACGCAGTGGATGATGGACAGTGGTCCCAGGGACTTATTTCAGCTGTGAGTATCAAGGTCATGCTCAGGGTTTGGCGGGGGGGACCCTCCTTTTGGCTCCTGCTGCAAAGATGAGGATGCTCTGCCCTGGCGGTTCTCCTCGGTGGAAGAAGCAGCCATGCTTCTTACTCCCTCTCCCACCATCTGAGACGTGGCATGGAAGCTGGTTGTCACCACCCCATGCTCCACAACCTCCTTGGGGCCAGTCAGGGCATACCCTCCTCAGGGGAGGCTCCCATATTCCCCCTGACAGCCTCTCTCGCCGTAGGCACGCATGGTGGCTGCTGCCACCAACAACCTGTGCGAAGCCGCCAATGCAGCAGTGCAGGGCCACGCCAGCGAAGAGAAGCTCATCTCATCTGCCAAGCAGGTGGCTGCCTCCACGGCGCAGCTCCTGGTGGCCTGCAAGGTGAAGGCTGACCACGACTCGGAGGCCATGAAGCGGCTCCAGGTGAGTCCCAGGCTGCCCCTCCAGCCCCAGCTGCCTCCTCCCAGCTGCTCGAGGGGTGCATGGGAGTGGGACAAGGGCACGTGGGTGTTCTCCAGGGCTCACGCTCCCTGCCTGTGTGCCATCAGCAGGGACCTCATTGGAGCACAGGCTCCAGGTCGCTTGGACTTCACTGGTAGCTTTGTGCCAGGTGAGGGAGTGATGCTGGGCTGCTGAGCCAGGTGGATGATGAACTGGCACAGGAATACCTGAAAGGCTGTTGTGGTTTAACCCCAGCCAGCAACTAAGCACCACACAGCCGCTCACTCACTCCCCTCCCTGTGGGATGGGGGAGATAATGGAGAAAAAGTAAAACTCGTGGGTTGAGATAGAGACAGTTTAATAGGACAGAAAGGAAGTTAATAATAATAATAGTGATAGTGATAATGGTAATGACAATAATAAAATGATTAGAATATACAAAACAAGTGATGCACAGTGTAATTGCTTACCACTTGCTGACCAATGTCCAGTTAGTTCCCAAGCAGCAATCCACCCCCTCCAGCCAACTCCTCCCAGTTTATATACTGAATATAATGTCACATGGTATGGAATATTCCCTTGGCCAGTTTGGGCCAATTGTCCTGGCTGTGTCCCCTCCCATCTTCTTGTGCCCCCCCAGCCTTCTTGCTGGCTGGGCATGAGAAGCTGAAAAAGTCCTTGACTTAGTATAAACACTACTTAGCAACAACTGAAAATGTCAGTGTGTTATCAGTGTTGCTCTCGTTCTATACTAAATCCAAGACATAGCACTATACCAGCTACTAGGAAGAAAATTAACTCTATCCCAGCCAAAACCAGGACAAATGTGTGTACTGTGTCACTGGCATTCAAGAGGATAGTGTTTGGGGGGCATTTTTTGTAGTACCCTTAATCCTCAGAGGCCATGGCATGCAAGAGGTTAATGCCCATGCGTTGGGGAGTTAACATGGGGTCCCAGCGCTGGTGCCTTGGGGCCAAGGGCTGAGGAGGATCCGAAGGGCTGCCCCCCAGTCCTTGCCCCACGGCTCAGACAGGAGCCAGAGCCCGGCTGTGAGCAGCAGTGCCTGAAATGGTCATGAGCGGGTGGCAAGGCAGCGAGCCATGTAAAGGAATCCCTGCCTGCAGCTCCCAGCCCGCCTGGCTGCCTGTCCTGCCTGCCAGACCAGCCTGGGGCAGGGGTTCCTTTGCCCCCGCAGCCCGGCAGCAGTTGTACCCTGGGGCTGTGACTTACGCTGCTGCTCCCCCTCTTCCCTGCTGCAGGCCGCCGGCAATGCGGTAAAGAGAGCGTCGGACAATCTGGTGAAGGCAGCGCAGAAGGCAGCTGCCTTCCAGGACCATGACGAAACGGTGGTGGTGAAGGAGAAGATGGTTGGGGGAATTGCACAGGTGAGCTGGGCTGCTCTGATGGGGCAGGGTTGGCTCTGGCGGCCACCACAACCTCTGTATGCCTGTCTGAGGAGCATGTCCTACCACCCACCAGCACGGGGCATGTCTCCAGAGAACCTCACAGAAATGCTGCGGGTGCCCCCATCCCACCCAGTGCCAATTAAACACTATGGCTTCACCATCGTCCTGCCACATGTAGCGGTGGGCACAGCCTGTGATGGTGCATGCTTCCAGGAGTGTAACGCCCTGACTTCTTGGTGCAGTGCCCACACCATCCCAGTGTCCATGACACGTGTGAAGGGCAAAACATTGGGTAAGGGGTGAGAGCTGCCTGGTACAGCGGTGCCACCGGTCCCAGCACTGCCTCCAGGCCACAGGCTTGCAGCTGAGGCCCTCTACAGGGTGCATGGCGCTGGGCTGCGGCAGCTGTGCTGCTCCCCGTTATCTCCAGAGGACCATGGTCCCACCGCAGGGACAACAGCCCTCGTGCCCTGGGGCCACACCAGCCCAGGGAGGCTGTGGCTTTCGTGGGTGGGAAGCAGCAGCCGGAGAGCCTGGCTCTGGGGTCGGCATTGCCGTGGCAGAGGCTCCGGCCATCCCTGTGACCCCCAGGGCTCTCTCCCGGCAGATCATCGCCGCCCAGGAGGAGATGCTGCGCAAGGAGCGGGAGCTGGAGGAGGCGCGGAAGAAGCTGGCTATGATCCGGCAGCAGCAGTACAAGTTCCTGCCCTCGGAGCTGCGGGACGAGGAGCAGAACTGAGCCCCGCGCCCTCCTGCCGCTCACCGCACAGACTGCTGCCCGCCCGCCCGCCCGCTCCTATTTAAGACAACCCGCCTCAAGCGAAGGGCTGCCTGGGCTAGACCAGAGCTCTGCCTGCACCCAGAGCACCGGGACTAACCCAGCCGCCGCTCCAAGCCGGCGCCGCACCAGCAACGCCGCTTCGCTGCCCAGCCCACCTTCCCACACGCACCCAGGGCACAGCCAGAGCGCCTGGAGGGACACAGCAGGGGTGGGAGCCGGGGCTGCACGGGTTCAGGGCTCATCCGCCAGCACTAGCGTGCGGGGCTGGAGAGCTCTTCATTATAGGGGATTTTTCCGTGTGCCTTCGTCGTTCCCACTTGTGCTCCTTTCTTCTCTCTCCTCCACACAGGAGGGGGAGAGGCTGGCAGCTTGCCCTCTCCTGTGCGATGGGTGCAGGGAGCAGCATGGTCCCTTGCCGAGCTCTCGCACAGAGCCGCCTTTCACCTCCAATGCCTTATTGCTGGCTGAATATTCCTTCTCCTCCTCTTCCTCTTCCTCCACAACTTCCCGGGAGGCACTGAGTGCCCCCCCATGAGCATCTTCTTCAGCCTGGGCCCCTCTGGGGAGCAGCAGGGCTGGAAGCCACAGTGCCTCTGCTCAGGATGCGGGGCGTGCGGTGGGTTCAATCCCAGAGCCGCTCTTTGCCTTCCCACAGGGCTTCTCCCTGCCCACGGCCCCAGCCAGTTCTGCCCTCCTCCTCCTTCCCAAGTGCCTGCATCGTGTTCCAAGATCTGCAGTATTTTTGTAACTTTTCCATTTCTCTAGTATTGAGCCTGCAGCTTTCAAAGTTCATTTATTCCCTGCCCCCAGCTCGTTCCCTGCCCACTAACACCCAGCTCTTGCTGTGGTCCCGCAGCCCAGCATCCCAGCCCTCCTCGGCTCCGGGACCCCCATCCCTCCCCCTTTGCACTTGCTGAGGCTTCTCTCACTATTTTGATACTTTAAGCATCCCATATTAAACATTGAAGGAAACCAGCTCCCCCTGAGGCTCCAGGGTGGGGCAGGGGATGCCGATGTCTCCTTGGAAAGACACGTTCATCAATAAAATCTGGTTTTCCTGCTTCCTTGCCACCTGGGTATCAATGGGACCCCCCCCAGGAGAAAGGGAGGACTGGTGGGCAGGGGGGCCATGGGCACCTGCCCTCCCGGCAGAGGCGGGGGAGGATAGCACGAGTGCTTATACAGCACGGAAAATATTTGAGGCACGTCCAGCCCAAGGCACCCGGCAGGCCAGACCCCCGCTGCCAGCCATGTGCCGGCCCTCGCAGGTGCTGCTGGGGGGGCCGTCAGCGCAGGAGGGGGCCCTGGGGATTTTGTTGCTGGGGGATTTGAGATTCGGGGGGGGGGGGTGAGCAGCTGGGCTCCTGGCCCCACTCCTGCTACCAGCCGAAAATATCCCTGGGTAGGGTGCTACAAGGGTGCAGGTGGAAGACCCCCCGGTCACTGGTGGCCCACCGGTGGGCAAGTGGTAGCCCTTGGTGCTGTGGGTCTGGGAATGTGGCCGGAGCCCTCCCGGCTGCTGGCGCTGAGCTCACGCCCCGAAATAGCCCCCCAGGGCCAACCTGTGCGGCCAGCAGCTGCCCCGAGCACGTCCCCACCTGTTCCCACCCTGTCACTCAGCGGGGGTTCGGGGGGCCCAAGCAGCGGCGGGGCAGGCAGGGATGCTGTGGGGTGGAGCGGGGACGCGGGTGGGCTGGCACGTGTCCCCTGCCTCTGGGACCTGTCCCCAGCAGCATGAGCTACAAGCATCACGAGCGACGAGTTCAGCATCCCGCAGCATCCTGGTCGGTGACCCCTGTCCCCTTGCGGGCACGTCCCTGGGGGTGCAGAGGGGCTGTCCCCCGTGGCATGCTCACCCCTGGCCAGGCTCCAGGGTGGATTTGTGGCTCTCGCAGGCATCCCAGTCCTCCCAGCTGTCCCCTGACAATCTGCGCTGGCCTGACCCTGCACCAGGCTCTCACCCAGGTACCGGCCGGGCACAGGGCCCCTCTGAGTGACCAGCAAGATCAGTGACCAGGCACAGTGTGGCAGCAGCCCCAGCCTCATCCCAGCATCCTGGGACCAAGGGAGCTCCAGCATCCGGGGCAGAGGGCTGCAAGCACATCTACTGCTGTGTCCTCTGGGCTGGGGTAGGGGCAAGGGGTGGTGGCACAAACACCAGGGGCGGGACATGGGGTGCAATTCACCCCAGTCCCCTAAATCTCACCCACTGGAGCAAGAGGTTATTTTGGCAGGCAGGTTTGGACAAGCACATGTGGAGGCTTGGAGCCGGGAAGCCACAGTCAAGAGGCACCAGCACCTCTGCAGGGACCCAAATCCGGCTAAGTTGGAGGCAGGCAGGGAAGCTGCAGCCCAGCTTCTTGAGGAGCCCAGGAATGGCACAAGAGGCTGCGGTATGGGTTGCACCTGGGAAGTTCCTGTCAGATGGCAGGACAAGCCTTTTGCTGGGAGCATGGTCAGACCCTAGAGTGGGACACGGAGGAGCGTCCCCGTCCTTGGAGACCTTAGCCCAGTGCAGGGCTGGGCATTGGGGCAGCAAGGGGAGGGATGCGCACGCACACCCCTCTGCACCCCCTTGTCCCAGAGGTCACCCCAGAGGACAGCCCTGAGGGCAGACTCACGGGCCTGGGCACCTGGACGGCCCTAGCTGTGCCAGTGTGGGCCAGGATGTGGCCACGATGCCTGGCACAAAGGGGAGTGGGCAGCAAGGGAAAACTGCATCTTTTGAGGGGACATCTGAGGGCTCTAGGGCAATTGCCTGGCTGCTTGCACTATGCACATCATCATCTTTCCCTCATGCACCAAGCCCATGAAGTTGCTCAGGCCAAAGCATCTTGCAGAAAAAAATCCATCCTCGCCCGGGAATGATGGGAGATGGATCTTCCCCCTCCCCTCAGAAGCCGCGTGCTGGCAGTTACTGACTCTCCTTGTCCAAATATGTGCCTAATTCGTCAGTATTAATAGCGGCTCTCCAGAGTCCAGCAGTGGCTCTTCTGCTGCTTTCCAGCAGCCCCTTGGTCCTTGGCTGCTCCCATGCCTCCTATGCTTCCCACAACCCTGGGCTGAGGGCTCCTAGAAAGCCACTTTCTCCAGCTCTCAGAAACCTTTTGCTCCTCTCTCCTTGGAGCACAGGTGCTGAAAAGTTGCAGCAGGCAAGGGCTGGATGCGGCCCCCGGCCGATGGGCTGGGGGAGCCCGCACACCGCTCCTGTCCCCGTCCCATCCCAGCCTCCCCACATGCCGCATGGCTCCCATGGCCCCTTCACTGGCTCCTTCCAGCCCCCCTGCCCGGAGCCCACCCTGCAGCTGGGAATGCGCCAGAAGCATTTACGAGCGTTATTAAAGCGTGGGTTATTTTTGGAGGAGCCAGGATCTGAAGGGTTTGCATTTTTTTGCCTGTGGAATACAGTTTATTTAGAGCAGAAAGATGGAGAGGGGTGGCGTGCTGCCCTGTGTCACTCTGAAATGCCACCCTATGGGCTGTGCATATGCCAGGTGTCCCTGTGGGTGCCAGGGACAGTGGCACCAGCGTGCAAAGTAGTGGGGAGCTGGGTCCCAGGGAGCCTGCACGGATCTGGGGCCCTCCTACCTCACCATGACGCAGAAGCTGGATGGGGAGGTCAGGAGCTCCGCTGGCTTCTCTCCCGGGAGATTTTCCCCATGTGGGCAGTGCCAGCCCATGGTATCCCCAAATGCAATCTCAGCCTGTGGGTGTCCTCAACTGCAGTCACAGCCCGTGGGTGTCCCCGATTGCAGTCACAGCTTATGGGTGTCCCCAGCTGCAGTCACAGCCCGTGGGCGTCCCTGAGTGCAATCACAGCCTAAGAGTGATTCCAAAACTTCAGTGCCAGCCCATGGGGGTCCCCAAGTGCCGTGCCAGCCCCTGAAGTTCCCCATTGCCAGCAAGCAGGGTCCCTCAGGCCCCAGGGTGCAGTGACAGGGCATGAAGTGTGCCTAGGGCCGTGCCAGCCATGCGATGTCCTCTAGCGTGGGGACAGCTCTGGCCGGAGCAGAGGAGGTCTCAAGCCCTGGGGGTGGATGGCTGGTGGCGTCCCCGGGGCGCAGTAACAGCAGTCCCCAAGCGCAGGGCCAGGCATGGCGTGTTCCCCACAGCGGTGAGAGGCCACAGGGGTGTCGTCCGTGTCCCCCCCCCACCTCAGCCCGGCACCACGGTGGAAGTGCCACCAGAAACGTCCCTACCGCTGTGCTCGGGGGTGTCCCTAGCACCGTGCCCCCGGGGTACCCCTCCTGCGGTGCCCTGCAGTGTCCCTCTCGCAGTGCCCCCGGGGCACCCCGACCGCTGTGCCCCGGGCTGACCGTCCCTCGCCCGCCGCCCCCCGTGGGTGTCGTCGTCCCTCGCCCGCTGCCCCCCGTGGGGTGCCCGCCGCCGGGGCTGTGGCGGGGGCCGCCAGGGGTGCCCCCCTCCCCGTTCCGCTCGGTGCGGTCCGCAGTGGCCAGCCTGTCCCTAAAAGGTGCTGGCGGGCGGCGGGGGAGGTACCGGGGCAGCCCCCGCCCGGCGCGGCCCCTCCCCGGCTCTTAGGCGGCGCGGCGAAGCCGGGGGGCTCAGTGCCGGTGCTCCCGCCGCCCCCGGTGCTCCCGCCGCCCCCGGTGCTCCGCGCCTCGCCGCCGCTCCGCGCCCCGTCGCCCGCCCGCCGCCACCATGGAAGCCATCAAGAAGAAGATGCAGATGCTGAAACTGGACAAGGAGAACGCCATCGACCGTGCCGAGCAGGCGGAGGCTGACAAGAAGCAAGCGGAGGACCGCTGCAAGCAGGTGGGTGTCCCACCGTCTCGAGCCCCGGGGACCCCCTCCTGCCGGGTGTTCAGCCTGGGGACCCCTGCCCTCGGGGTGCCTAGCACCGGGGACCTCCCCGCATTAGGTGTGCAGCCTGAGGACCCCTGTCCTAGGGGCGTCCTGCCCTGAGGACCTTGCCCCATTGGGTATTCCACCCATGGATCCCAGCTCTAGGAATGCCCAGCCCTGGGGACCTCACCCCACTGGGTGCCTGTCCCCAGGGACCAGCATTCCAGCCTGTTGCCCTTGACCACTCACGTTGGTCCCCCCAAAACGTGCCTTGTCTCAGGGACACCCCAGTGCCACATCCCTATCCCTCTGCCAGGGAGACCCTTGGGGACCACCTCCCTATCCCTCTGCCAGGGAGACCCTTGGGGACCACCTCCCTATCCCTCTGCCAGGGAGACCCTTGGGGACAGTGTAGTCCCACCCCAGCCACACAGAGATGGGGACCTGCTTGGTGCCCCCCAGAGCTGTGTCCCCATGTTGGGACCTCTCCAGTCCCCTACACAGGGAGGGAGCCCACCACCCCCTTACCCCCCTGCCAGGCTCAGGGGTGCTGGGACCTGCTCTGGCCCTGGGGACCAAGGGCTCCCCGAGGATGTGTGGACCCAAAGTTGACAGAGGGAGCATGCCCATGTGCTCCTGCTGTGGTCCCAGCCTCCCCCAGGAGGAGGATGACCATGCCCCCAGCCTTGTGGGCACCGCCATCCCCCCTGACCCCCACCTTCCATCCCTTCCCCAGCTGGAGGAAGAGCAGCAGGGTCTGCAGAAGAAGCTGAAGGGCACGGAGGATGAGGTGGAGAAGTACTCCGAGTCTGTCAAGGAGGCCCAGGAGAAGCTGGAGCAGGCGGAGAAGAAAGCTACAGACGTATGTAGGCGCGCCAGCAACTCCTCCCCTGTGTAGGCTCTGGACCTCGGGGAGGGGGTGAAGGAAGAGGGGGAGGCCTTATATGGAAAGTGTCCTTGGGGAAGACTGTCAGGATCCCATTCCTGCAACGCTGACACTGAACCAGGCTGAGATGCAGGGCAGGGACTGGACAGATCCTGCTCAGGGCATGGGGGCCAGGACAGCTGTGGCAGGCACTGCTCAGGTCGCTGGTCCCACCTGGAGCTTTGTGGGCAGCCACCTGCCTGGGTCCCCAAAGCTAACGGGGACGAGTGTCCCAAGCTGTGTCGCTGGTCCCCAGGCACGCACCTCTGCAATGCTTGTAGGAAAAACTCTGCGGTACTTGGTAAACTGTGGCAGGAAAGCAAAAAAGGGTAGAGAAATGGAAGAAGCTCTTGCCCGTGGCCAGCTGCCAGGTGCTGGCTGCAAGGAAGGATGTTCTGGGTGCATGGGGGGTGACTTGGTCATTTTGGGGTCCAATGTGCCACCCTGTACCCCGGGAAGGGCAAGGCCTGGAAGAGTTTTATTATAGTGCCATGACTGATGTTTCTCCTGGGAAATGGATCCCGCTGGGGAGATGTTAGGAAGGTGTTGAAATTGGCTTGTGCCCGGCTAGGATGAAGGGTGGAACAGCTGTGTGCGGCCACGGAGCCGCTCGGGAACAGGGTATAACAACCGGTGGTGCCACACAGGGTATTTAACACCCTATAAATAAATCCTCCTTTTGATAGCCAGTCCTTCTTTGATGAAAACCAACCCTGGAAACTGGAGAAGAAGCTAAAGGGGAGCCGCCTGGAGCATGGCCAGCAGGACATGGCCAGGTTTTTTAGGATTGAGAACAAAAAATTCAATCCCGGCTGGTTTATGGAGCTAAATGAGGGAGATGCGTCAAATCTCCGAGGCGGCCGCCAGGACAGGGGTGAGCAGACAAGGACAAGCAGTGGCAGCACAAGTCCCTGGGGTGGCCCAGAGCCCCTGGGGAGTGGCCAGGGGACTCCCCAGCCCCGTTTGCTGACCCCACGGACCTGCCCCAATTTAGTTAGATACTAAACCAAGAAGTTAAAACACCGAAAATCCTCTGGAAGGGCACATTTATCCTGGCGTGAGGCAGGCATGTCGAGCTGGGCAGGGTGGCTCCCGTGTGTAGTGGGGTTCACACTGGTCCCACTGGATCCATACTGGTGTGGGACAGAGCAAACTCAGTGTGGGATCTGGCTGAGCGTGGACAGGACGTCCCCAGGGTGGGGCTCAGAGCAAGGGGCAAACAGTGGCACTGGGCAGACGTCGGCCATGGGGTGCGGAGTGGCTTGCTGCTGGCAGCGGGCTGTGCAGTGCCGTCCTGGGCAGGGAGGGCGTCTTGCCCTGCTCTCAGTCCACCGTGGCTTGGCAAGTCTGTGGGCTTTGGCATGGACAGTCCCGTCCTAGATGGTGGACAGGAGCCACTGACTCCTCCAGGGAAGGGCTGGAGGGGAGGCA
>NC_044030.1:76191903-76203697 GCF_900496995.4 Aquila chrysaetos chrysaetos | reverse complement strand
GGGACAATGGGTCCAGCCTCGTTCGAACGGAACGTCCGTGCAATCACCCGAAAAGTGCCATTAAAGGTTTGTGCCACTGATGGCAGGTGCGGGATGGTCATTTCCAAGCGTGTTGCCCGCTTTTTTCCATTTGGGTGTCTAAAGAGACTAGTTACCTAAGCTGTTTTTTTTAGAACCGTTGTCGGGACGTGCTGAGAAGTGTGTACTCGATTTATACTTCTCTGTTTCTTTTGGCCACGTCCAGAAGGCCCGCCTATTTTTTATTTTAAAAAAAGAAAACACCTCTAACCATATCCAGGAATCGGCTCAGAGTCGCTTTGAGAGTTGGGTTGTTGCGGGTGGGGTGGGGGGGGCGGGCGACCGGCGCTGTTGTCGCCTGCTGCCGCTGGTTCGCGTGTTAGGCGGCCAGGGAATAGTGTGCAAACAAGTGATTTTTCACCTACGCAGACACAGCAGATCGGGTTACTAATCCCCCCTTAAGCGTCCACTGGTGGACGCTTGCATGGAGTCGCTCGCTCCAAAGCAGTTGTTTCACCAACTCTGCCATGCCGAGGGGCGAGTGTGCAATTACCCAATCTTTTGAGAGGTGGTGAATATTCCGTGGGAAAAAAGGTGCGCATGTGCTGGACGAATGTGCAAGGCCAGGGATGCGCTGCGAGGCAGAGCATGTCGAACCGTGGGGCCAGCCGCGCAGCCTGGCCCCCCGTCCAGTTGGGGGTGGCTATGTCCGGCAAGGGAGCGAGCTCATCGCGTGAAGCCTGGAAAAAAAGGGCTGGTTCAATAGAGGGCGTGTGATCAAGGCTCTGCATACTGTGTTGCTGTTGTGAGCTGTGGGGGGCAGGGCCATCTCTCCCCCCGGCGTGCTGTGGGCTTGGCCCCTTCTGCTCTGCTCAGAGAGGTTGCCTTGGCTGCGCGGTCCCCAGCCTAACTCCCTCCTCTTCCCGGACTCCAGCACGTGGCGGACCCGTGGGGGAAGTGCTCATACTGGGCCGTCGGACGGCCAGCTATGGTTGACACGGCGCCCCTCGAATGGCTACTCAAAAAGGGCTTTTTAACAATCGATCTGGAAAACTGTACAAATGAAAGGGGCAAAAAGGATTATCTGAATGGCAGACGTGGTGAGAGAAATCGGAAAGGAAAAGAGGTGAAAGATCTCAAACTGAAAGACAGAAAAGACAAGGTAAGCAATATGATACAAAGCAAACTGTGAAATCTAACGCAAGGAGAACGTTACAATACAATGTGAGTTGTGTTGCATGCCTCCCTGCGGTACATGTGGTGCACTGGGCTGACTCCCACAAAACGGATGAGGTGTCGAATAGCAAAAAACGTCCCTGATTGCAAACATTGCTACAAGAAAAAAACGACAGTGGCTTTTTTCGTCGTGATTCAATGGCGTATCCCCTTCCCTGATCCAACTGCCACTAGCGTTAAATCGGCTAGAGCCTGGGTTCGCCTCGCTGTGAGAACGGAGCATGCAGGGCCGGCGTCTTTACCAAGTGTGCACATACCAATTAGTTGCGAGCATGGAGAACGTGTGAGGCCTTATACCCCTTAAATGCAATAAAAGAGCACGAGCCAGGGCAATCACGAAGGCTGGGGACCCTGGCGCGAAGCGCCAGGGCCCCCCACTCCCAGCTACACGCCCGTGAAGGCCCTCAGTCCCAGGCCCGGGCGCTCACAAGCCCCTGCGCATGGGATCCTGGGAAATTGTGGGTGCCGTGTCCCCTTCCGCTGGGCTCCCACAGCCCACAGCTTGCGCTGGGTTCCCAGCCCTGCGGGTGGATACTCGCCATCCTGATTGTGGACAAAACATAATCGCTCCCCCTGGCACGTAATTTCTTCTTTCAATCATCTGGGGGCCAGTGGGGGGGGGGGGTTGTGTTGGCTTCAAGCTGCCTGCTTTCATCAGGAGCCCGGGGAGGGGGGGGGTTCCAACGGCATGAGAGGCCCCTTCTCAATTCACTACCCAGTAACACCGCCTCCGTCTAGCAGGAATCCACAAGCTGGCTTCGTCTCCCATCTCCTTTTTGGGAGCAAAGCCGCACAGGGCATTCCTCCCCCGCCCTGGGTTCTCCACATGCTTTTCTGCAAACCCTAAAACCCCAAATACCATCCCCATGACGGCACGGCTGCTTTGGCCACCCTACCCTGGAACTCACCTGCGTGTCCTCTACTGACAGGGGAGCGGAGAGTGTGCGTGAAATTGTGGTGTAGGGCTTGCACAGTACTGGGCCTAGGGGTTTGTTGGCGCTGGGAAGTGAAGTCCTGCCGCAAACATAAGGCACTTACTCATGGAGGGAGAAAACCTTGTTGTCCCTAATAGTAGTTCGAGGGTGGATGTGCATGGTCGGGTTTTCTTTGGCTCCCTCCGCTAATTCTTCCACCTATCTTCCCTTCTCCGGTTCTCTTTTACGTCTTTTACCCCTCCTCTCTCTATGAAGGCCATGTCATTAACTCGGGAAAAAAGATGGTAATTTGTTTTGTGTGTACTACTGGGAAAGGGGTGTTAAGGTGCTGGAAGCATTGAGGAAGTAACACAAAAGTGAATGGGAAAATGATTTTTGAATTAAAAAAAAAAAAAAAAAATATAATGGATTGTAAAAATGTATGTCAAGAAACAGGGGGTGATTGAGGGTTCATCTCTACTTCTACAGTGATTCACTTTTGGATGAGGCTGAGAGTGGATTAGGAATATGAAAAAGAAGTAGAAAGATGTGGAGGAGGAGAGGGACACGGCCCAAGGAGGCGCACTGGCCACTGCCCTGCAGAAGTGTGGAAAGGAAGATGAAAGGCAGCAGATGAGAGCGAGAGGTGTGATGGGAAGGGACAGCAGGGGTGGTATTGGGTCACCATTGATTGCAAGCAGCCCCCTTGGTTTCACAGTGGGGTCCCTCTGAAGTGACCTTATGGGCTTTGTGTTGGTTTTCCTGCAGACCCCGAAGGGAGAGAGCAAAGCCACAATGCAGAGAAGGCCCCCAGATACAGGCGTTCTTAAAAGGGCTTTGAAATTTCCAGGGCACCCATAAAATCCTGAAAAAATTTGATCCGGTGTTTATACAAATATCAGGCTGTAACCAAAAGCAGAGGGTGCTTGGAGCCTGTTTTCTGCCCCTGAGGAGCTTCCTACACTCATGGGCTGAACAACAGCCCAGGAGGGGACATCTGTCTGCGGGGAACAAGGTCAGAGCTTTTGCAGAAAGCGAACCAGCGTTATTCAAAAAAACAGTCCTGCAAAGTCTGTTGCCCCATCCTGCTGGCAAGCAGGTTTCCCAGGCTGGAGCCGTACAGGCAAGGGCATTCAGGTTGTACGGGAGTGCCTGGACATGTCACAGTGTTCCTCACAGTTACGTGAGCTCTTCCCTCCATTAGCAAAGACCAGTTTGAGCAACAGCATCCAACTGAGAGGAGAAAAGTCTGCAGGAGTCCCTGCCATGGGGGTTCACAGGGGTTTGGTGACCCCCTGCTTGTGAGCATCACCCCTGAATGAGAAAAGGCTTTGCCACAGTATGTTTTTTAGCATTTCCTAAAGGTTGCTGGCCTGTCAGGCTGCTTTTGTGGAGGTTGTGGCTGGCTCATCCTGGGCTGCAGACATTTTCCCCCCTAAATGATGGGTTCCGGACCTGCCTGGTTGAGAGGCAATGTAGCCACAGGTCCTCTCTCCGGAACACGGCTCCACTGCTGTAATTGTGCGCAGGAGCATCCTTGGGGTACCGTTGGTGTGACCCTACTGCGTGGGGTCGCCAGGGAGTGCTGGCATCCCCGGGCAATGTCCCATGTCTCTGGAGCTGGAGGATGGTGGGGTTAGGGAGCAAAGGGCAGGCAGGAGGTAGAGGTGCCACCTCGACCCATGGCAGTAACATCTTCTGGCTTGGGCTTTCCTCAGAGGCATGAAGGTCATCGAAAACAGGGCCATGAAAGATGAGGAGAAAATGGAGCTCCAGGAAATGCAGCTGAAAGAGGCGAAGCACATCGCAGAGGAGGCTGACCGCAAATACGAGGAGGTGCGTGCTCCCTTCCCCCACTCATGACCCCCTGGTAGCAGCTGGGGCCACGTCCTCGGAGCCCTGTGCCCCAGCCGGAGCAAGCGTGGGGCCAACATGTGCCTCTTGCTTGCTGCCCTCAACAGGTCGCCCGCAAGCTGGTTGTCCTTGAGGGAGAGCTGGAACGCTCGGAGGAGAGGGCAGAGGTGGCGGAGAGGTGAGGAGGGCTCCTGGTGGGCAGCGCGCGGAGGTCCCATGCAGCCCTTGCCCCAAATCCCTGGCAGCTGTGGGGACGGGGATGTCTGCATGGGGATGGGGAAGTCCCTCCCTGGGAGCGGCAGGGTCTGCCATTGGGGTGGTCCCTGGGCTTGCAGGCTAGGGGCAGGGGGATGCCAGCCCGCCGGCAGCACATCCTTGACCCTGTTCTCTGCTGTCCCCCCCCGGGGTGCCCCTCTTCCACCCCAGCCGAGTGAGACAGTTGGAAGAAGAGCTGCGGACCATGGACCAGACTCTCAAATATCCCTCATTGCCTCAGAGGAAGAGGTACTGGGGCAGGGGCGCGGGGTGATGCGCAGCAGCCCCCCTCTCTCTGTCGCTGTCTCTCGAACCGTGCGAGCCACCTCTCTCCTCTCTGCACCGCTGCCTCCACCGCCGACCTCCCCTCACCTCCCCCTCTGGCGGGCGCAGGCTGGGCACGCTCCTCCATCCCACCATGCCTGCTCTCCTTCTTGGTGGGGCCGGCTGGCGGTGATGCACGGGGTGTCCGTGCAAGGAAGCACGAGGAATGGATGAACGGATGCGTCCCAGCAGCTCCTGCTCGCAGTGGCTCTACTCCTTCTACTCCACCTATGCTGTTTTCCCCTCTCTCAACTTGTTTTCTCTCTTTCTTTCCTCCTTCCCCACGCCCGCTCTTTCCGCTCCCCCCCTCTCCTTGCCCCCCGGCCCTGCTCCCTCTCCTGGCGGCCCCTGCTTGGGATGTAGTAAATGTGGTGACGGAGGAGCTGAAATTGTCACCACAACACTTGAAGTCCCTGGAGGCCCAGGCTGACAAGGTAGGACCCAGAGGTGCTGCTGGGGCTGGGCAGAATGCGTGGGGTCTGGGGGTGCTGGGGTCTCCTGCTTGGGGTGAAGGACGGCCGGAGGCATCCCATGGGGCTCACAGGTGCCTGTCTCTTTCTCTGCAGTATTCCACCAAGGAGGACAAGTATGAAGAGGAAATCAAGCTTCTAGGGGAAAAACTGAAGGAGGTAAGGGCTGTGGGGCTGGCACTGCATCGATGCAGGCAAGAGTTTGCCATCCCATGTGGGTTTTGACCACATTATGCCTGTGTCCTCCCACTGTTCCCCAAATTGCAGCCCTGCAGCATGGCAGGTGCCTGGGTCTGGGATGCCCCCCCCCCATCAGCCTGCTCTGGTTTAGGGTGTGGGGGTCCATGGGGCCCTTGTCCCTTGCCTTTCCCAGGGGAGGGCTTCTGGAGAAGGGTACCAGAGTTGCAGACAGGGCAGATTTGGGGTGCGGTGCAGCCTGCACCATCCCCGTCATGCCCCACAGCTCACCCTCTCCCTGCTGTGCTCCCACAGGCTGAGACCCGGGCGGAGTTTGCAGAGAGGTCTGTGGCAAAGCTGGAGAAAACCATTGATGATCTAGAAGGTAAAATGTCCCCGCTGACCCCGTGTCCCTCCTTCCCAGGGAGCGCTGGCCACAACGTGCCCCTGGTGGGGCTGGACAGGGCTTGGCCAGGGTGAGGGGGTGGGCAGGGGTCCTGGGAGGGGGGAGGCTGGATGCCGTGGTGTCTAGTGTGGGAGCGCAGAGCTGCTGGGATCTGGGCTCTGCCCTCAGGTGGGGAATAGGGCCACATCCACATCGCCTGTGCCTGCACGCTCCTGCCGCCCTCGGCCCCCTGCTCACAGCCACTCTCTCTCTCTCTGCTGCCTGCCCCCTGCACTGTCCCCCCCACCTGCCCCCCCACCTGCAGACGAAGTGTATGCGCAGAAGATGAAGTACAAAGCCATCAGCGAGGAGCTGGACAATGCACTTAATGACATCACCTCCCTCTGAGCCCCCCCGCCGGACACCAGCACTGCACCCCTCCCTGCCTGCCTCTTCCCTCCCCAGCTCTTGCTTGCCTGGCTGTCCCACTACCCTCCCTGCCCGGTCTGTCCTCCTCTGTCCTTCCTAGCCTGTGCCTGTCTGTCAGCTCCTTTGGGGCAGGTGCCGGCCCAGGGTGTTCCCGCAATGCCCCTCTTTGTGGGGAGTCAAGGTATAGGTGCTTGGGGGTGTTGGGCAGGGCAGGGAAACAGCCTCTGGGACCCCGACGTGCTGCACGGACAGTGCCTAATGCAGTTGCAGGTCTGTGACACAGCATTGCCCAGTGGGACGCAGGGCTGTGCCCAGGAGCCCTTTGCTCCAGCAGCTCCCTCCTTGGCTCCCCAGCAGCAGCAGCACAGGGAACCCTGCAGCTCCAGGGCCAGTGGGGCCACCTAACCCCCACATCCCCCCAACAAAGTCCACCAGTGCTGCTTGCTGGGCCCAGTGTGGGAAGGACCTGCACAGAGGAAGCAGCATCTCCGCTGCCAAAGCTCAGGCCCACGGGATGAAGGGTTGGGTCGAGCTGCGCAGGCAGCCCTTTCCCAGGCAGGCAGGCAGGCAGGCAGTCCCAAGACCCCCAGCTCCTCCCGCATCCCTGCCTCCCTTCTGTCCTTTGCACATCGCTCTTCAGTTTGCATTTCATGACTTTTCTTTTATGTTCTGTCCCTCTGGGTTACTGAGTTGGTCTCAATAAAGCATTTTTGTGTCCTTGGTTTCTCCTTTGTTTTCTTCATGCCACTCTGTCCCTCATCTCCTGCCTGTCTCATACAGGTGCTGCTGGCAGCAGGGTGGTAGGAGGTGGTCGCAGGTAGCTCGCAGCCGCTGGACGCCTGGGATGGCTGTGGCTGAGCCCCGAGCGGCTCCCACACTGCCAGGCTGAGCGGGATGGGGCCCTTTTTGCCTCTGCCTGGAGACGACCCCTGCCACCCCCCGGCTCTCATACACAGCTTTCCTCATCTCGTGCCATCTTCTCCATGACTCTTTTGTCCTGAAATAGCAGGGTTAGACCTGGTCCTGTCCATTCCCTGTCCCCACTCCCAGACATTGCCTGCAAGCAGCGATCTCAGCCCTGGCATCTCTTCTGCATCACTCTCTCTCAATGAAGGGGCTGACCCTGCCCTTCAGCAGCGATCCCTAAATGGGTCCCTGATCCTTCTCCTCCTTCCTCAGCATCCTACCCTGCCCCAGAACCCAGTTCCCAAACTGATGGACCCACAGCCCCCTCCCTGACCCCGCACCAGCTGCCTCCTCCTGCCAGTCCAGCTTGTCCCTGCTGCTGGCTGGGCAGCTGTGGGATTTCCAGTTAGGGCTTTGGGGAATACTGTTTTCTTTTCACTAACTTGCCTTTCTCTCTCTCTTCCCTCTGCTGCGCTGATGTCTCTGTTTTCTCTAGAGCGCTCCCGGCAGGAGGCTGAGAAAAACCGTGTTCTCACTAATGAGCTGCGGGTCATCCTTACTGAACTTAACAACTGAGCTGCCCAGAGCTCCCGGCCCCAGCCCAGCCTCCCTGCCCCATTTTGGCCAGGCTGGCTCGGGGCTGGGAGCCCCTACCCGCTCCCCGCCAGGACTAGGCAGGGTGGGGAGCCTTGGCTTATGCCCCTGGGGGTAACCGCCCTGCTTGGGGGGGACAGGGAGCCTCTCTGCAGCTGGTCGGTTTTTCCTGGGAGAGGAATGAGGGGTTTTGAGATGTCGTGGGACGCCCACGTGGTGATGGCTGTCCCCCGGCATCAGCATGGCCCTGCTGGGGAGGGATGCGGTGGTTTCTATCGCTGCCTTCCTCCCCTTGTCCCAGGACTCAGCAGCCAGCCTCTTCCTCCTCACTCTGGTCACCCCAAACTGTGCAAGGAGGATCCCCTCAGAGCAGGGTCCCTGCAGGGTGCTGGGAGGGCTGAGATAGGAACTGGGGACCCGGCAGCACCCGCTGCCCCAAACTTGGGGCAGGGGACAGGGAAGAGCCCAGCAGGGAGTGCTGGGAGATGAGGGTGAGTGGGCAGAGCTCTTGTCCCATCCCCGTCTCTGGAGGGAAGGAGGATGCCATCTGGAAGTGAACACCGGAGGAGGCTGCCTCGGCAGTAAGCTGCCTGGCAGAGCTCATCCCTGCAGCCTCTTTAGCTCTGCTCCTTCTCTGTCTGCCCACCCTTCTGGGCTCCTGTCTCACTCCTTTTCTTCGTGGAGCACCACTGGGTCATGCAGCAGGCACTGGCTCTCCTCTTTCGCTGGCCAAGCATTTGTGCACGTGCCCCCAGCCAGCTGGTGGTGATGCCCTGAGGCAGGACGTGCTGGTGACTGGCCAAGGAATGGTACCCGCCAGTGGTACCAGCGCTGCAGAGGGCCCAGCCGTGGGCAACCGGGCACCATGGGATGATGGAAATGCTGAAGAGCGGGGACTGCCTGCCCCCAGTGACCAGCCTGGCTGGCCTGGCCGCCCCGGCAGGTCCTGGAGCAGCTGGGCTCATCCCTGCCAGTGATGGGGCTACTTGCATGCAGTCTGCCCCGCAGGGATGCCCCACTTAGCTGGAGGCTGTCACTGTACTGAAATGTCCATCTGTGTGTGTGTCTGTGGTTGGTGTGGTGTGTGTGGGTCCGGCTGCACCTGGGTACACTTGGGCTGTGTCTGTGTGCGTGGCTGCGTGTCCCTTGTATTCACAGAGAGTCTGGCCAGTGCCAAAGAGGAGAATGTGGGCATCCACCAGGTCCTGGACCAGACCCTGCTGGAGCTGAACAACCTCTGAGCTGCACTGGGAAGCCCCCATCCCTCTTCCCTACCCCACACTTACACCCCACTGGCACACTCAGGACGTCATCACTGAACTGCGTCTTGGCCAAATCCACACATCCATTGAGAAGGGAAGCCCTGCAGCCTTACAGTGTGGCTCGGGGATATCTTGTCTGTGCACAGCCTGACTGGCTCTGTCCTGTCTTCATGTCCAAATATTAAAGCAATTTGGCAAGATGGATGGGTGCGTTTGATCCTTGTGGGTGGGCACAGGCACTGGGATACGTGATGGGGGTCTCCCTGCCCAGTTTCTACAAGGAGGCTCTGCAGGGACTTGGGTCCAGGGTGGGTACGGCCAGCGTAAATACGTTCTCTGTGGCTATGGGGGGCTGGGAGTGGTAATGCACACAGTTTGGGCGGTGTTCCCTTGTCTCCATTGCTTCCTTGGGATGCACAGGAAACCTTCACGTCTCAAGCTCAGTCCAAACTCACCATTGTCTTCAAGTGCACAGTGATAGACATAGGTCACTGGTGTGTCCCCTTCCACAGCCAGCATGTTAACTGCCTAGCACTTGGGGAAGCCACAAGGTCTTTGACCTCTCCGTGGAGCCTGCTTCATGGTTCGTGTTCATGACGGCATCTAAGGATGCATACAAGTATGTGACCATGCATGCACGCATAATTAGTTATAAGGGTCTTCTCCAGGTCTGGGGTTAGCTGCTTACCCTGTGTACTAGTTGCATTTACTATTAACAGTCACTGAATGCCTGCCTGCCTGAAGGACAGCTGTATAAACTAGCAAATATTAATGCAGTAGGCAACCAATTCCCAAAGCATTCAGGAAGTTTCCTCCTGGCTTGCTATATTTTCTCCAACACAAAGAGAAGCGCAGCAGGATGTGTCTCATCGCTGCCACCAAAACAGGCTGGATTTCCTGGGGATGCCCAAAGTCATGATCTAGTCCTGCCCTCCGCTTTGGGCCCTCCGTGATGTGTGCCAAGCCCTGTTGTCCCACACTACCCGGCGGATATCCCTCTAAAAGCACAGCCTCATGCTGCCAGGAAACATAATTCATGTTGACCCCTTGCTGAGCTAGGCCATTGCCCCAGTGAGCGGCTGGTAGGGATAGCTCTCGTTATCTGCTTTCCTTTATTTGCTGAGCCTGTCAGCTCAGGAAAAGGAGGGTGGTGAGATTGCATCTCTTTCCTGCCCAGGTGCTGCTGGCCTCCTGCCCTCCCCCTGGCCCAGCACCTCTGGTTTGTGCCTCCAAGACCTCGTCCTACAGGGAAAAGGGCTCCTCTTGCACAGGGTGCTCATTTTCTGGTTGTCCTCCCAGGGTGCGAGACCCGCCTGAGGCACAGCCTCCCACCCTGGATGTGCTGGAGGGGAGGACGGTGCACAGCTGTCCTGGCCTGCTGAGCTGGCCCTGTGCAAGGGCTAGAACTCCTCCTTGGGTCCACCTTGCTTTTCAGCAGCACATCAGCTGAGCCATTCTGTTGTTTGGTCAAAGCACCTTCCAGGCAGGGGCTTGTTTGGCTGCAAAAGGAACAGGAGTGTAAAACTACCTCCTCTTCGAGAGCCTGCAATCTGCACTGCAAACAAGCCTGACCTGTGCTCCTAACAGGGTGCGTCCCCAGCACCCAGCCTCTGGGTGCCCTTCACCTTCCTGCTGGGACAAAGAGCCCTTTCACGCCCAGTGTTTTTCCCCATTAGCTGCTGCTGCCTCCTGGTTTGGACCAGTCCATTTAATTTAACGTTTTACATCCCGCTGCAAGGGCCTTTTTTTTTCCTCTGAACTTTCTGTGGTTTGGCAGTGAGATCCTGGCTGCTGTTGCCGGGTGATGCTCTGCCCCAGAGACATGAGCCTATCTTTCATGGTTCAGCACAGTTTTGTGTTTCCTCCGTCTTCCCACTCATGTCCTTCCCACCATGGCCTGCAGGAAGATGCAGGCTGGGGGAAGCTCTGGGAGGCTTGGGTGCTGTAGAGCTGCTGGCAGGGGAGCTTGACCTGGAGGCACATCTCCCCACATGCGTCACTCAGACCCACACTGAGGACTGCACTGCCAGTCCCGTCCTCCCTCCCTCCCCCTGCACCTCTCCCATTGAATTTCAACCTTTGGATTTGTTTGTCTTGGACTGACAGGCTGAAGATCTCCCTGAAGACCTTTCAGCCTTGGCGTGGGCTGCCACTCCATTGATAAACCAGCACATTAACCTCTGGCAGCCTCTCACCTCCATCCTCCAATTGTTTCATCACTCTGGTGCCTCATCTCATCTCTGAATCCTTCCTGTTCAATATCCTTGAACTACGTGCTGGAGGGGAAGGACCACACAAAGAGCATCACAGAGACATTTTGATGAGACACATTGAGCTGTGCACAGCTGGACACAGACCACTGGCCCCCCCCAGTCCCTCCCTACATTTACAGGCTGAGACATTTGGGTACCCAGAGGGCGGGAAGAGCCGTGTTGCTGAGCTGTGTGGGTTTTGCAGGGCTCTGGGTGATTTTGAAACAGGTCAGGCCACCTAAAGCCAAGTGCCACACAAAGCTCCTGGTCTCCAAATTGGTATTACTGATTTGTCAATCCCAGCAGAGGACAAGGCAACTGGAGGAAGACATGGACAGCCATAACCACGTGGCGCTGCCTCACTGCTGTATGAGTTATGTATGCCCTGCATGCAGTGCTTAGTACTGCAGCCCACACTGGGGCTGTGATGCCTGAGCTGTGAGTGTGGAGCGGGCGGTGCAGGAGGAGCATGCAGCCCCTACCCCACACGCTCGGGGGCTGCAGTAGGTCTGGGAGCAGCACCGGAGGGAGCAGCACTAGAGCCCCCCTGCAGTAAGGCAGGCCTATGGTGGGGTGAAATGCAGCTAGGGACCACTGGAGACAGCCAGCACTGTTACCATAGAAAAAGATGTTCGAAGAAACTCTCTAAAACTCAATTTTGGAGTTTTAGAAAGCAGGCATTCTTTATTGCAGCGGTGGATGCATGGGGGATAGTTCT